>NC_041409.2:99095356-99162856 GCF_900747795.2 Erpetoichthys calabaricus | reverse complement strand
AGGACATTAGAGGGTCAGCTCAAGTTGGATGGTTGGGAGACAAAGTCAGAGAGGCGAGATTGCTTCGGTTTGGACATGTGCAGAGGAGAAATGAGGGGTATATTGGGAGAAGGATACTAAGGATAGAGCTGCAAGGGAAGAGAAAAAGAGGAAGGCCTATGAGAAGGTTTATGGATGTGATGGGTGCAAGATGACAAGGACAGGAAGATATGGAACAAGATGATCCGCTGTGGTAACCCCTAACAGGAGCAGCTGAAAGAAGAAGAAGAGATATGCATATTTTTATAATATAATGTGTGTGTATATATGTATGTATGTGTGTATATATATATATATATATATATATATATATATATATATATATATATATATATATATATATATATATATATATATATATATACACACAGTATATACACACACACACATTATTATATATATATATATATATATATAATAATGTGTGTGTGTGTGTATATACTGTGTGTATATATATATATATATATATATATATATATATATATATATATATAATATGTTGTGAACAAACAAATAAAAGAACAATTGTGAAGTGTTGGGGAATCCACCCCATATAATGCAACAGTAAGTTTCAGGAACAGAACGAGTAATCACAAAAGACTGAGTTAGGACTGACTGACTAACAGAATGAATGCTTGAATTTTTATAGGTGGAGGACAGGAAAGGGTGGAATGTCAGGTGGAAATGAGGTCTGCAGAAGGGCGTGATGAAGAAGTGAAAGTGGGCAGAGTCTTAGCTGTTTTTTTCTTCAGGTGGTCTGTGAAAGAGGGAAAGAAGGTATTATTATCATTCATCAATCCCTGTCTCTGCATTTTATTCCCATTAAAGCCCTTAGACTATCCTCCCATGTGCACGTGTGTGACAATGTGTGCATATATATTTATATATATATATATATATATATATATATTATAAATTAACTACCGTAATTATGCAGGAGTCAAAGTGTTGGGGAACCAGCAGGCCCCTATTGAATGGCAGAAGAATTAAAATAACCAGCACTCACAGGTGCTTTAAATGCAAATGAACGTGTAACTCCTCCCCCTTCTCCTCCTCCTTCCAGTACCAGGTGAATTACAGTGTTGGGTGCCAGAAGGGGTGGGGCTTATTGACTGAGCCGTGGATGCAAGGCTTTCATCCTCTGGCCATCATCATTCTGAACTTTTGGGGAAAAATGAGACGCTAAGTTAACAAGAGGAGTGCCCCCCTCTCATCCCACCAGTGCCAGCTGATACTGCTTACCCGTTCAAAGCACTGAGGATGTCTCCTATTTGGAAATGTGTGAGATATATATTACTTATTTATAGTGTGTATATATAGAAATGCTGTGGTTGTCTGAGGGAATGACGAGTCAACAGATAAGTTAAATGTTGTGGTGCCAACCCGGATTTCCACATTTACTTTGAAATTATAAATGGAACTGCACCTGATGGTATGAATACAAACAAAAAAGTGTTGCCCTCTGGTGCTCTGGCTAACAAAATCACAGCATATCAGGGCCTCCTTTACCACTTTCCTTGGGGTTTGAAGGAACTCTCTCTTCAGGTTTCTTGTCAGCAAGTGACACCTCCTTCTGGCTGGTTGGTGTTTTTATGGCCTTGGGACTGGAAGGGGCGGAGTCAGTTGGGCCCTGGGTGGAATTACTTCCCTGGGATGAACCCAAAGATGACCCTCTGACGTGCATGTGTGACACTGCAGACATAAAACATAATGTGTATGTATATATACACACACACACGAACAGACACACACAGTGTAGAGTAGATATAAGGGTAAGTTAATAATTATATCTGCATGTTTGTGATAACTTTGCTTAGCTCGGGTGTACATGTTTTCCCCACCAACACGTGGGCACAGTGCTAAGGTTTCCACCTCGATTAGTCATTTCCTTTTGTTCTTCTCTAGGACAGTGTCTCTCAACCTTTTTTAGTGTGTCAAGTCAAGTTGGGGTGCATGCACTGATACAGTGCGTTGTTGCACCCACTACACAACGAAACAACTCATGATTCCAGTTGGTGACCCCCCAGGCAGACACGCGGTCCAGTCCCACCCTCCGGAAATGACCCTCTATCTGCCACAGCCAGGTGTTACGTGGGCGATCCCTTGGCCTGGTCCAGCCACTCTGGTCCCCAACGATGAGGATCTTATGAGCTGGATCACCCTCGGGGGAAATGCGCCACATGGCCGTAGTGCCGTAACTGACGCTCCCTAACAATGCAGGTCATGTGCCTCATTCGGCACACAAAGTCAAACCAACGGTACCCAAGGATTTTCTAGAGAGACACAGTACCAAAGGAGTCCAGTCTTCATCATAGGTCACTGGATAGCATCCATGTCTCGCAACCATATAGCAAGACAAGGAAGCACCAGGACTCTAAAGACTTGGACCTTCGTCCTTTTGCAGAGGAGCGCCACACACTCCTTTCCAGTGACCTCATGACCCCCCATGCTCCCCCAATCCGTCTACTGTTTCATAGGAAGAGTCACCAGAGACATGAATGTCACTGCTGAGGTAAGTACACCTCTCGACAAGGTCAACACTCTCTCCGCAGACAGACGCACTGCTGATGGCCGTGCCCAAGAGGTCCTTAAAGGCCCTGATCCTGGTTTTTCTCAGGACCATCACAAGCCCAGACACTCAGACCCCTTGCTCAGTCTCTCGAGCGCCCCAATCAGAGCCATTGACTCCGTGAAGATCACAGCATTGTCAGCAAAGTCAAGATCTGTGAATCTTTCTTCACCAACAGATGCCCCACAGCTGCTGGATCCCACAACCCCTCAACACCCAGTCCATGTGATCATTGAACAGAGTAAGAGCAGAACATACCGCTGATGAACCCCAGAATGGTTAGTGTTACAACCTAATTTTTCTCATGTAACTGTCTTCGTGACCCATGAAGGGGGGGACCCCCTTGGTGAATTCAGCACAAACATCATATCAGGGGCTGGCCCCTTTGATGAATGAAGTGCAATCATCAGAGCAGGGGGAACTGAACATGATCATCCAAGTTAAAGTGCCGGAGGGAATTGAGCACAATGTCTCTGTTTTGTTCACCAACCACACAAAAATGGATGAACCAGCTTTCACAAAATCTGCCATGTTGGTTGTACTTAAAATGTACTCTTATGTCTGATCATGAAGAGACAGGTGGACTACAATTCCCGTCAGGCAGCAGGAGTGTGTTGGGGCTGATGGGAGGATATTGTTCTTAGTGCGCACAGTATTTTTACAGTAGGATCTCATCTTGGATTTGAGGTCCACATAGACCTCAGCATTAATGTTTGTAGTTCACTGTCTCTTTTGGAATGTATTTTGTAATGCTTATAGTAGTAAAATGCATTGCAGTTGTCATTCCAACAGTTGGCACATCACAAACATTGATAGAAATAATATGCATTACCACAAATGTCTTTGATGCACCATCTGTTGGAATGACAAATGCAGTGATAATGCCTCTGTTATGTGCCATTTGATATGAGATACATAAAAGCAGTGTTAATGTCTGTGAGGCGCCATCTGTTTCAATGGCAAATGCAGTGCATTTTATTAGAGAGATAGAAAGAACTTCTCCCCAGGGGGAAATCTGAATTTTTACAGAAGCTCTTTAAATAAATAAATAAATATATAAATAAATTTAAATGCACACACTGTGGTCTTACCACACATCAGAATGACTAAAATGAAAGAAAAGTTCTGACTTGGCAGTTCCATTCTCAGTGAAGCGCTATACAGACGCATTTCTGTTGGAGTAAAGGACCCCCGGTTGTGTTTCTCGACACACTTCTGCAGGATTATTTGTTGACTATAGGTTCTGTTTGTCAGAGGAACAATGTACAGCATTGTTCATAATGGCACTCAGATTTGTCTTCATACTCTCTTCCTCTACGACCTCCAGGGGGTCCACAGTTCTTCCCATAACTGAGTCAGCCCTTTTAATTAGTTTTTACTGGCCAAGCCCACCACAGTGACCTTCACAGAGTTGTAGAAGATGTGAAGGATGTCACTTCCCACATTAAGGGAATGCAGTGTCCTAAGGAAAAAAAGAGTCTGCTTTGCCCTGTCTTATATAGCGCCTCTGTGTTTTGTGACAAGTCCAAGCTGTCATTGATGTGGACCCCCAGGTACCTGGAGCATCACAAACATGTGTAGCATCCTACATCTGCTGGAATGATAAATGCAGTGCATATGCCTCTGTTATATGGTATTTGTAAAAGCAGTGGTAATGTTTGTGATGCGGCATCTGTTGGAATGACAAATGCAATGCATAGGTCTCTGTTACATGCCGTTTGTTATGGAGTTCGTAAAAGCAGTGGCAGTGTTTGTGATGCAGCATCCATTGGAGTGACAAATGCAGTGCATTTTAATACTATCAATCTTTGTGATGTGCCATCTGTTGGAGTGATAAATGCAATGCATATGTCTGTTACATGCCGTTTGTTATGAAATTTTTAAAAGCAGTGGCAATATCTGTGATGCACCATCTGTTGGAGTGATAAATGCAGTATATTTGAATACTATAAATGTTTGTGATGCGCCATGTGTTGAAATGACAGAGACATAGCAACCAGACAAACCCCAAGATACACAGACTCACCGACACTTATCCTTTTATTAAGGTGGATACACAAAGCAGTGTACAAAAGGCCAAATACTATGATTATTAGTGCAAGTTGTCTGGGCATGAATGTTTTTTTTTTTTTTTTTGCTTATGGTAATTTTATATTATATCAAAATAATTACAAAAAAGCATTGAAACTGAAAAGTAACTAGAATTCCTTGTGTTTTTTTTTTTTTTACTTTTTTATTTTGTTATCATTTAGACTCTAAACTACATGTGTGTATAAGTTTAAGCTGAATCTGTGGGCCAATACAGCAAGAATATCTGAAAACCTTTTAAAGCGTAAATGGCAGTGACGCAGCGAGCGCTGATATTTGTGGCTCACTTCCTTCTCTCACACCGGTTCGCTTGATGAAACGGCCATCTTTACATTCAGCACAGAAGAAGAAGAAGAAGGCACCAGTGACAAGAGTGCAAATGGTCTTGAGATGTTGGTGCTTAAAATGATTTACCAAGAGCCGTCTCGTGTATGTGCCACAAAGAAGAGGGCAGCACTTAGAAGAAAGTGGGCAGAGTCTGGTGGCGGGGAGTGGAGCGCAGGCTCGGGTGCCGTGATTGAAAACACCATCAGAGTGGATCACCGAGATCACATCGCGTGAGCAGCAGATTAATTTTAACTTTTGTGTAAAACATTTGCCTTCCAGTTGTGCATCTGAACTTTTTCTGTCC
Organism: Erpetoichthys calabaricus; assembly: GCF_900747795.2. Lineage (NCBI taxonomy): Eukaryota > Metazoa > Chordata > Cladistia > Polypteriformes > Polypteridae > Erpetoichthys > Erpetoichthys calabaricus. The sequence continues at coordinate 99,157,529 of NC_041409.2, read as the reverse complement.
TTGAGCAATCATCTGTTGATTTCTGCCGCTGTCTCCTTTGACGCGTGTGTCCTACACACATGGTGTCAAGTTCCATTTTCTGCATTATGGTGTACTTTGTCATAGTGGATGCTACTAGATCTTCAGCCGATACATAACATTATAGTAAGACTCCCTGAGAGAACACAATTTATATCCCCATTATCTCGTTAACTTAAGCAGTCAACTTTGCCCAATGTGAAAAAGTAATTGCCCCTTGGAGTCAAAGTGACTATGCTGCCTTTAGCACCAAAATCTGTTTTGTGTAGATGTTTGTCCTGTTGGCACTCTGGGAAAGATAAACTTTGTGAGCACGAGCTTGAGAATGCGCATGTGGAATCAAAAAAGGGTATGAGAGCAAAAGGAAAACTGAAGCCAAAAACGAGAGACAAGACTCGAGGCCGAGGGAAACAAGCAAGAGGTCAAAACTGAAAGTAACACGCGAGACGTTTTGCACAAGGATAAGGAAATGGCTCTCCAGCTGTCCTTTTATCCTGTTGCATCGATTAAGCACATGTCATGACCTCTGAGAAGTTACAAGATGGTGGCGATCGAGGACCTAAAATGGCGTCTAAGACGTTGCAAAGCAAAACGTGATATCTGAATCATTACAGGTTTGAATCATAAACCAATAGTAATAATAATAATAATAATGATTAATTACATTTATATGGTGCTTTTAGTAGGGTGTTGTACCATGTTAAACATTATGTCGAGCAAAGTGTCCACCACACTACTTGCTATAAGATTGCAATGAGAAGTCAAGCAGAGTGACCCGTTTTATCGGCTAACAGAACAGATTACAATATGCAAGCTTTCGATTACTCCTTACCTGAAGAAGGGGCCTGCTTGCATATTGTAATCTGTTCTGTTAGCCGATAAAACGGGTCACTCTGCTTGACTTCTCATTGCAATCTTATAGCAAGTAGTGTCATGGAGTAGTAGGACTTTAGGGGCCTTCAAGATTCTGCTTGATGTTTTTTTAAAATAATTAACTGGATAGGACTGGCGAGCTTTGTTGGGCTGAATGGCCCGTTTTTGTCCTGATTGTTTTAATATAATTGAAGGACCAGAATCTGGCCCTCCATAACCCCCAGTACACATACAAAGGCATACTAAATAATAGCCTAAAACCCAATCATGACCACGTCCATCAGTTCCTCACTCGTCTGCTGAGGAGTTTTGGTCCACTGCTGTTCTTTCCTGCTTTTCAAGTCTGGATGGCTCATTTCAGATCCTCTCAGGTTTAGATTGGAATTTTTGACTCGGCCAGTTCAAAACCCGCACCTCTTTCTCATCACCCCATCCGATTACATGGTTGCTGGTATGTTTTGCTCCACAAGTGACATGAAATGCTTTGAGATACTGGAGATGTGGGACACGTTAAGTGGCACATCCCAGAAAGTTTGGACTGCTGTTAGTTGGCATATCACTTTGACTGTTCCAAAGAAGATACCATAATTCCTGGCACGTCATGCCATCAGGAGCCACCTGAATAATGAAAAGCTACTATGCCACCCTACTGTTTGTAGAGCACCACTCAATCTAATACAAGGTTGGGTCACCGAGCTTCTCGATTTGGGTCTGAGTGCCACCATCTGCGGTGGGATTGTAGAATTTCTAACTGGCAGATCCCCCCCTCCTCAGCAGCGCAGATGATAAAAACTGATGGCTGTTATGAATGAAGCTGCACATCCTTGGCATTGAGGACTTTTTGGACAACAGAAGTGCGTCAAGGGACAACTAATGGAGTTCCTTCACATCTGGGGCCTGAAAAAGCTGCTTCAAAAACATGCATATTGTAAAAAGTGTAATTTTACTTGACTTCTTACTGTATCCATAATGGCTAACGTGGTACAACACCCTACTTCTAGTGCCTTGGCATTCATTCCGGCCAGTTTTCAAAGATCTGTGTTTCACTTTGACATTACGGAGTCTTTTTCTGTTGACCAGTGTCCATAAAGCCAAATTAAACCCCCCGGGGATTTAATATTTTACAGCAAGAAAGTGTGAGAACTTCCCAGGAGGTGAAGACCCTATAGGTCCTGTATGTCTATGTAACCATATAGTGCTGCTGCTGTGCCCATTATGAAAAGCTGCTTTACTTTTTGATTAATTTCTTTGGCAGATTTAATCAGTTATGATTTACAAACGTGTACCCAGTTGCTAAGTATGATTTCTGCAACAACAAAAAAATGAAAACCAAACCTTGCAGAGATTGCGAGCTAAAAAGAAATACCACATTTCAAATGTTTGTTCTACAAAAACGCTACAAGATAAAATAAATTTCATTATGACACAAGAAGGGTACACAAAATAGATTATCTTTCACTGTGTTTTCAGAATGATGTCATCAAGGTGGTGGCCAGCATTAGTGATACACTCTTCGAGACGATTTCTGAACGCTCGCATGACTCGTTGGGCCATTTCAAGGGGAATAGCGTCCTTGAGGGCTTCAGGGTTTTGAGGTCGGTGTGTGTAGACCTTCGACTTGAGAAGAAATCGCACGGAGCGGGATCAGGCAAATGTGAAGGCCACCCGACATCGCCGCGCAGGGAGATCAGCTTCCCAGTAAACATCTCCCACAAAACTTGCATGGATCTCCGCGCAGGCTGTATGAGCTGTCACTCCAGGTATCCACCACATCCATTTCCTGCAGTTCTCCAGCATTTCAGAGTAACGTTCTGAAGTGATGGTGACCGTTGCTCCCCCCTCCTCAAATAAATGGCAAATTCTGCAATGGCGCCCCAAACTGTAACGTGTGCTCACTGTGCAGGGGTCTCTGATGAAGTTCACGAGGGTTGGTTTCAGCCCAATAGCGAAAGTTTGGCTTATTTACGCAACCATACAAATGGAAATGTGCCTTGCTGCTGATGTCACATGACGATGGCATTTCGATGAACGGTTTTACAGAATGTTGGCACACGACTTTCTACGGCTCTCCTGGTCTCTCTCCGTGAGTTCCTGCACTGCCATCATTCTGTATGGATGGAAATGAAGGTCCTCGTGTAAAATCAGACGTGTTGGAAACGCCTGAGGCAGAAGCACGCTGAGCATCTAGCAGACTGCAAAATGGATGCCCTTACAGCTTGGATGTTCTCAGGCGTTCGTAAACTCCGAGGACGGCCTGGAGATTTTCTGTTCAACGTTGTACCCGTCAGTCTAAATTTAGAATTGTTTTCCGATTTGGGACGTCACCGTTAGGAGGAATGCTGAAGTGCGTTAAGAAGGCGCGTTGCGTAGTGATGAGGGATTCATTGTTTTTGAAGAACGCTTCGACAGCGAAAGGAGTGTGCGCACCGGACCAAGGCATGTGGCCGACTGAAAACTACAAGGGGTCGCCGATCAAAGGACCCCCATCTACCCACCCCAACCCACCTCACGCAGTGACCTTGAGAGATGGGGTACTTCATTTTGGCTCACTCTGTATGTTCTCCTCCCTCCTTGGTCTATTGAAGTACTCTTAAAATCGAGCTTATTTATTATACTAAACTATGTGATTTAAAAATTGCATAAGATGTGAGAGCAGGGAGGACACATCATACATCTGAAGTCGAGAGCTTACATAATACAATTTTAGCAGAGAATGCAAGCTTCAAAAGAGCAACATTACCCTTGTGGTTTTAAACACTTTGTCAAGGCCAGCTGTCAGAAATTTCTCTGTGATCTGGCTCAGCTGATGTTTGCATAATTTTTAAGTTTTTAAATGGCATATTCCGGCTTTTCCTCCCTTTTGTTTTTTTTTTTTGTAGCCCTTGAGTGATGCCAGTTTCTTTCTGACTCATGGGTGTATTTTGGGTCGAGCTTTCACGTAGTGGGCTGTCTGTGCCAGTCTGTCCTATTAGACTGATTTGTAATGAAGGTAAATTCTGTGCCAAGACCAACAGTTAGGAGTCGCTGTTCATTACGGAGCCTTCAACGGGCATCTGACGCACTTGAGGCTCACCCATTAATGCCCTCTTAAGTTGGCAGGAGGAAAAAGGGTTATGGTGCGAGGATCCTTTTCTGAATTAGGTCAGAATGTGGTGATGTTATTATATGAGTGGTATCCGTCAAGGGGCAATGCTGGCACGTCTGCCCTTTTTAATAAACATAAGTGATCTGATGAGAAGATGAAGAACGAGCTGTTCAAGTTTTGCAGGTGATGCGGCAAACTAAGTGGCAGTGCAGATATTGTAGACTCGGCTAAATCCGCACAGAGAGGGAGCCGAACAGCACACAGGCCTGGGCAGATTTGGGGCAGAAGAAGTTTATTGTAAACGCCCTGCATGGCCAAAACTCAGGCTGATTCAGGATCTCTTCATGTCTCGCTGCTATTGTAACGTGGATGATGGAGCGGCTTCTTGTTGTCCCAGCTCACCCGTCAGCAGCCCATCTCCATTCAGCTTGGCTCATTATTGCTAATGCCCACCAGGTTGGTACGTGATCTTGGCCAGCTGTCCTTCAGGGACCATGCTGCTACAGACTTTTGGTCTTACACATTGACTCAGTTACAATATCCGCAAGATCAGATCATATCTGACAGAGTGAGCGGCACAACACCTGCTCCAGGCTTTGGTCTTGTCCTCGATGGGCATATGGCAACTCCCTGCTGGCAGGAGGACTGGCATGTGCCGCCAAACTACCGCAGAAGATTCCAAATGTGTTCGACCAGCCGAGGTGGGCACATGTCACTCGTTTTTTTCAAATCGCTACTTTGAATCCATGTTGCGACACGCATTACGTTGCTGTCCTTGATTCCTTGTCTACTGAATGGTCAGTGGGTTGGCAGCTTTATATATGGAGACACTCATGAAGTCCTATGGTCCTTCTCAAACTCTCAGGTCTGCTGATGAATGGCGTCTGGCGATGCCACCTCTGGGTGATATCAAATCTCAGTCCATTAGCTCCTGGCTGGTGGAACGAGCTGAGCTTCCCACCTCCATTCAGAATTTTGACCCTCTCCGTGTGTTTAAGAAGCGTTTGAAGACCCTGCTGCTTGGTGGGTTTCTGTGAAACCGATATTAGGTTTTTATAATCTAGGAGTATTTTGTTTGGAGCTCCCCACTTGTAATGGTCACTTTTGTATCCTTGTTCTGTCACACTTGTCCCCACACAGTCACCCAGACTGACGTTTACTCGATTATTTTGACCTCTTTGAATAAAAGTGTCTACTAAGTGAATAAATGTAAATGTAATATTAGTCGGCCAATGCAAATTGGGCATAAAATTGTGCCAAGGTAGTTTTACAATATAATACAATATAATTTATTTATATAGAGCCCAAAAATTACACAAGGAGGGCTGCAATGGGCTTTAACAGGCCATGTCTTTTGACGGCCCCCCAGCCTTGACTCTCTAAGAAGACAAGGAAAAACTCCCAGAAAGACCCTTATAGGGAAACAAAAATGAAAGAAACCTCGGGAAAGGCAATTCAATGAGAGACCCCTTACCAGGTAGGTGGGGCGTGGAGTGAGTGTCGAAAAAAAAAAAAAAGGGGGTCAATACAACACAGAACAGAACAGAACACGCGTCGTCCTCAATACAGTATAATGTACTCTAGAAAATCCATAGCCTAAAAGTGCAACGATTTTATGCCACGTTTTTATATCCTGTTTTTTGTCACGCTTTAAATCGGGCTTATTTTAAAACCTACATTATATATGTTTGGTATCATTCTTTTCAGAATTTATCGAACTTTAATGTGATGTTGTTAGATTTGCAGATTCTTATTCCGTTTTTAAATTATAAACTAAAATATCAAGAACTCACGTCCTGCGAGACAGGCCTTTGTGCCAAGAGATTTAACCACACCTGGGGCCGGAAGTAAAAGACAAAGAGTAGATGACAAAGACAGCTGCTGTACAGGCTTTTAAACGTTCGAAGCGCCGCGCGTTGCAGCAGCTCCTTGAGCAAAGAGGAGGTAAAAAAAACTTTTTTTCCCCCATTGTATTACCGTTTAAGTGGGGGTTTCGAAGGAGCAATCGGGTCTCCTTGGGGTGCTTTCAGCCCCCCTCTTCACAATGCCAGCAGCAGAGACGTGAAGTGGCTGGCGTGTAGCACAGCCCGGTGGGGTTGGCAAGCAAAGCAAGCAGGGGGTAAGCCCCTTAGTTATAAAATATAAATATTACAAGTACAGAGCAGCATTCAACAGTAGATGATATCCCATAATACGATTTGGATTTGTTCAGGGAGTCCTGGAGACCTCGGCCATCAAGCTGCCGCCGCCGCTTCCTCCTCCTCCTATTGGCCATTCCACAGCTGAGTCAGTGTGGGCCAGCCAATGCGATGAAAGGACCCCTCTACCTGACGATTCCTTTGAATCAGAGATGACTTTACTTTAGGCAGGCAGGTGGGTAGTGGCACCAAGTGGCACATTTGAGTACCGAGAAGAGAAACAGAACAGGTGAGGGTTAGTAACAAGTTCTAACGATCATGTTACTAATGTTTTAGTACTAATGACTAACAACAGAGATGACATCTTGAAGGCATCCTGATGATGGAAGGATTATTTGCTCATGAGAGGGGATTTGAATTCTATTTTCACACATGACACCTTGCCATGAGGTGACATCCCCGTGTTCCTGTGTTACTGGAACCCTTGGTTTATTGTTTGCTGTGTAAGAAACAGAGACACACTGTGTTGGGGCACCCATATAATTGAATGGGAGGGGGGGTAAAAACAAGTTATATAAACTGCATTGAAACCAGAATCTAGCAGAGGGTGATCAAAGATGACCAGTTCCTCGATTTCAAATACTTCCATGCGGAAGAGTTGGGTCCAGGTGAACGGGCACCAGAAGTGACGTCAGTGATGTTAAACTGTTAGTGTTCCGGTCTGCGGAGGAGGAAGAGAAATCGTGTTGGTACACGGCGCCAACCTGTGGGACGGCCGGGCAATTTCCCTTAAGCTGCCTGTCCCCTGTGTGCATGCCTGTGACACCAGACTCTCCTGAAGTTTTGCTGAGGTGTGAAAACCGTCCGCGGTTTGAAGGACAATTTAACGAGTGGGCTGTCCTGTGACATTTCCCAGACTAGCCTTTCGATTTTGTAACCTGCCTGCATGCCAAAGCAGGCCGTGAAATTGGTGACACCTCTCAAACAAGCCCACCAAAACTGGGCCCAGTTACAGCATTAGTTCAATCCTTCAGCAGCTCATGTACCTCGTCTCTCATGGCCTGCACCATCTGAGAATCTCTCCCCTTGAGCCGTACAATAAAATGATTGTGTTCTCGGGTTTTGCAGAGATAAAGGCTTTCAGCTGGGAATTTGAACCTGTGACCTCGTAGCTTCGCCAGGCCACATTGAGCAGAAGAGACTGGCTTAATTGCGCTCGTCTCTCTTTGCTGGCACCTGGCTCGACCCTGGGCCTTTTTAACTCTCACTCTCTCAACCTCATTCTCACCAGCCTGGGATGACCCCCAGAGACCTCCTGCAGCCCCCCTCCTCCCCTTTCAGAGGCAGCACCAAGCAACCCTGTCTTCCCTTGTAAATTAGCCAATTAACAAAAATATGCATGAATAATGACTTAATTACAGAGCAAAAAGTAGCTAATTGAAACAAAACAGGAAAGAAGTCCCAATGTCCCTTTCTACCCGTTACGGCAGTTTGAATGCCCAGCTGGCCGGCTTTGACACGGAAGCAGCGGCTGAGGGTTCACTTCCCTCAAGCGGGGCTCATCTGAAGGGGGGGGGGGGGGTACACAGCCTCCTTCAGGGACCCTGTCGCTCTGATCTTTTGGTCTCGCAAGATCAGACCCCGTATGTATGTGACGGAGTGAGCAGCACGAGGAGCAGCAAGTGTCCCGAAGAAGTCTTCACCCCCTTGGAGGTTGTCACGTTAAATCCCAGCAGAATTAAATTTGGTGTTTTTGACACCAATCAACAGAAAAGGACTCTTTTCTTTTTTTATTAATGTCAAAGTGACAAGCGTTCTGTGCAAAGGGGTCAAAATGAATGACAAATGCAAAGCACAAAAATCGATTGCCTAAGTGTTCACCCCCTTCAAGTCAGCATTTACAAGACGGCAGCCTCGAGTCTGGGTGCTCAGCTCAGAAGAAACTCACTTTGGTGCTTCAAGTCCCGCATACTCAACATCCTTACTCCTTTTTATTTTTGATCTTGATTTTATTTCTTTTACATATTTGAATTGTAGAATAATTACAGACGCTACATAAGTGATGTAAATCAACATCTTGTAATTTCACATCCTTTATATATACACTCATTACTAGTACACATTGCTAGTACTGGGTCGGACCCCCTTTTGCCTTCAGATCTGTTGTAATTCTTCATGGCGTAGATTCAACAAGGCACTGGAAACATTGATTTGGGTCCATATCGACATGATATAATCACACAGTTGCTGCAGATTTGTCGGCTGCACATCCAGGATACGAATCTCCCATCCCACCACATCCCGAAGGTGATCTATTGGGTTTTGATCCGGTGACTGTGGAGGCTATTTGAGTCCAGCGAACTCATTGTCATGTTCAAGAAACCAGTCTTTGGTGATCTGAGCTTTGTGACATGGTGGGTTATCCTTCTGGAAGGAGCCATCAGAAGATGGAGGTCATAAAGGGATGGACATGGTCAGTGACGATACTCAGGTAGACTGTAGCGCTTAAACGATGTTCAGTTGGTACTAAGGGGCCCAAAGTGGGCCAAGAAAATATCCACTACACCATTACAACACCACCAGCACCAGCCTGAACTGTTGATACCAGTCATGTTGTTGACTCCTCTACTGTCCAAAAGTCAAAGCAGAAAATGAGACTCATCAAACCAGGCAACGATTTTCCAATCTTCTGTTGTCCAGTTTCGGTGAGCCTTTGTGAATTATTGCCTGTCCTTAGCTGATAGGAGTGTCACCCGCTGTGGTCTCCTGCTGCTGCAGCCCCACCATCTGCTTCAAGATTTGACGTGTTGTGTGTTCAGAGCTGCTCTTCTGCACACTTCAGTTGTAACAAGTGCTTATTTGAGTTCCTGTTGCCCTTCTATCAGCTCAAATCAGTCTGACCATTCTCCTCTAACCCCTGGCATCAACAAGGCATTTTCGGCCAGAGAACTGCCACTCACTGATATTTTCCCTTTTTCTGACCATTCTCTGTAAACCCTAGAGATGGTTGTGTGTGAAAATCCCAGTAGATCAGCAGTTTCTGAAATACTCAGAGCAGCTCCTCTGGCTCCAACAACCATACATTTTATAGGCACCGTACAAGGCAGCAGATATAGGCGCTATATAAGATTAAGGTAAACTGTTGAAGATCTTGGTCAGCCACTGGAGCACTTCAGAGCTACGCATACGTCTTTAGTGGTCCACAGTGTCACTCCTGCATTCGGACTGTAATTTGGATTGTTAGTTATTATTACGTTTAGTAATGTTTAGTAGTAGATATTAGCACAGTATCAATTAATAGTAATAGGTGTTTTTAAATTAGTGTATACAGAAGAGAGGCAAGAAGTAAAACGACGAACTGCAAATTAGAACTTTGGAAAAACTGCAGGCATTTGGTGGCCATCTTTAAAAAAAAATAAAAATAAAACGAAGTGAAAGTTGGCAGTGTCACAAAAGATCCTGGACGCGCTTTTCTTAAGCTCGCTGTTGCTGAGCTGAGATCATTAGTTCTTGGCACCTTTCCTCTGATATTTGATTTCCTTCATGAACAGGACATTCTTTTTTCAGCTGCGAAGCTTGTTGCAGTAAGGGATGCATTCTGTTTTTTTTTTTTTTTTTTTTTTTTTTTTATTTATTTAGTTATTTATTACAGTTTTGGAGTTTTACAGTAAATTCAAGATCCACCTATATCGATGACAAGTTCAAGTTTGTCATTTGTACACAGAGCAGAGTGTGTGTGGGACGATGGAAGTCTTAACTGAGTGCCTTTACTGAACAGTTGACAAACATTTACATAGCATGTAACACACACCTCTCTCTCTCTCTCTCTCTCTCTCTCTCTCTCTCTATATATATATATATATATATATATATATATATATATATATATATATATATGTATGTGTGTGTGTGTGTGTGTGTGTGTGTGTGTGTATGTATGTAGGTATGTATATATATATATATATATATATATATATATATATATATATATAATAAAATATCTCTCGTGTGAACTTTGAACCCGGACACAGACAGACATGGACTCCAAATGTTCCAAAACACACACGTTTTAATTTCAGCACAACCCACAGTGCACAAATTAGCCACAATTATGCTCTTTTTCCTCTCTTTTCTGCCGCCTCTACTCCTCTCCCCACAAGCTCCGTCTTCCTCCTCCCGACTCCGGCTCCTGGAATGGAGTGAGGTGGCCGCTTTTAAAGCACACCCAGAAGTACTTCAGGTGTTCCCCAATTAACAACTGGCAGTACTTCTGGGTGTGGCGGAAGTGCTATGCATCACAGTTCTGGAGCTATCCGGGCGCCCCCCTGGTGGTGGCCACGTCCTCCCATAAGGTTGAGCTTCCATGCCCTGTGGCCCCCATACAATCCAGGGAGGTCGCCCTCTTGCGTTCCGGGGGAGAGAGAGCCCCTCTCCCGGTCCTTCCCGTCTCCAGGCGTCCCGGTGGGGCAACATCCCTGGACCTCTATCACAATCTATATACTGTATATACATATATAGAAAATCTAACGTCTGTCTGTCTGTCTGTCTGTCTGCTTGCTTTTCACAAGAAAACTACTTAACAGATTTAGATCAGGTTTTTTTTCTATAATTTGCTTGAACATTCCGGTTGATTTTGCGACTTCTCTCATCACGCTAAGTTTCACAGTTCGCTTGTGGCACCAATTTATTCGCATAAATCCAAGAGAAAGGCTGCAGGCCGAGGGGAGGGGGAGGTGGGACCTCAGGAGTAGGGAGCCGGGCGGGGCCTTCCTCACACCCATGCCAGCGTCCATTTAAGTCGGTCTACCTCTCACCACGTGTTGGAGCGCACCTTGCCTCCGCTTAGCTAGCAATACAGAAATTATTATCTAGAGAGTTAACGTTTGATGTTTTTGAGAGAGAGATCACAGCTCTGTGTGTTTTAGAGGGTACCTGCTGATTGGCAGAGATATCACGGCCATGTGCTCTTCTCCCCACGCGGGTGGGGGACACTCTCCCGTCAGAGTTGAACACGATCAGATACAGTGGTACTGTTTGACATGAGAGCATACCCACCTTCCGCTTGGCCAGAGATACTTCCCCAACTTTTTACATTTTTGGCAAAGAGATCACAGCTTCATTCTCACCCTGATAGCAAACCAAAAATATTGCATATCAAGAGGCTCTTGGATATGAAAGCTATCAATATAAATTCTTCTCAATACAAATTATTACATATCTTTTTTTTTTTTTTAATTGATTTTTAAAGTTTGTCCTGTTCCACTACTACATGGGTAGAGCTGTGGGGTACAACTAGTGTGTGTGTGTGTGTGTGTGTGTGTATGTACTGTATGTACAGTATGTATGTGTGTGTATATATATATATATATATATATATATATATATATATATATATATATACAGTACATATATACAGTATTTATCTACTATATATAATATATAAAATCCTAAGCCTAAAAGTGCAACGATTTTGTGCAACGATTTTATGTTACGTTTTTGTGTCAAGTTTTTTGTCATTCTTTAAATCGGGCTTATTTTAAAACCTTCATGTATATGTTTGGTATCATTCTTTTCAGTATTTATCAAACTTTTAATGTGATGTTGTTAGATTTTGAGATTCTTATTCCATTTTTAAATTATAAACTAAAATATCAAGAAAGTCATGTTTTTTATTTTTGATTGAGTAAACTTTCTTTCACAGGAACAAATTATTAAAAAAAATTATCTATTCATAACACCAATGTTTGTATTTTAGGGCGATTTAGTTAACTGAAGATCAAGGCTCTGAAGGCTCCAGGGGGCCTTGCCCCCCTAGTAATTTTATAAGATATATATGCACACACAAACTTGTAAAAAAAAATAAAAAAAAAAAAAAAATATATATATATATATATATATATATATATATATATATATATACACACAGTCTAATAAAAAACTATGGTCTGTCTGGGTGTGTGTCCAGTCCCTTTGAGCAATCTGGTCAGTTTGGCTTTGGAGGAATAAAGGTGTACGATGCACGCTCAGAGTTGCCTTCAAATTTGGAAAGGAAAAGAACTGGACAGGGGCGAGAAATAATGACAGAGTCTGAAAAGACGGCTTTATGGGAACGTGCTCGAGAAAGGGAGCAGCGGTAAAGACAGGTTCAGACATACATAAATAAGGAGAAAAGCCACTGAAGGTACTTGCAGAACAAGAGATAGCGAGTATATTTTTAATCGTTCTATTACCTGTCTTCAGCAGGTACCGTGACTAGTGTAGTAATATGACAAGAGGACACGCCATAAGGGTCCCCACATATTGAAATTAAATGAAAGGTAGTCTTTGAGGTAAAAATAAATAAAAAAATAAATAAATAAATAAAGTCATTGCTGTCCTGTTCAGACTGGGTCTTCTGCAGACTGCTCCAAGATGGCATTGAGGCCCGTTATCAATCGGAGGATCCGGAAAGGCCAGGCTCAGGTGTGCAGGAACTGGAAGTGATGTCGGAGGTGGAAGGACCATCAATCATCTGTTCTACAGAGGGAGGAAGTGAAAAGGCATTAGACAACAGCGCCACCCTCTGGTTCGGAGTATAACAATCTCTAAATGAGCCCTTGTGCTGTCACTTCATATGCATGTGTGACACACACACACACACACACACACACATATATATATATATATATGAGAGAGAGAGGGAGAAAGAGAGCAACATCCAACCGCATGTACATCCGTGGTCCCATAAAGTTATAACAGAGTTCAGAAATCCTGATCAAAGAATGGAAGGTAGCGGACACATGCACCTGCTACTTTCTATTGCTATTTTAATGTGCACTTTCCCTCCTTACAAATAAAATGTTTACCATATAACAGTGTTTGCTTCATCTCATTGGCAACAGCCCCCAATCTTGCTTACTGCACATCTGTGGAGTGTTGGTTTGACTAAATAGAGAGAATTACAGTATCCTGTAGAGCTTTTCAAAGTACTGCATGCAATGTGCTGTTTGCACAACAAGCAAATCTCATGACGTCCAATTTCACAGATCGTATCCTGGGCCGCATATACACTCACTGGCCACTTTATTAGGCACACCTGTTCAACTGCTTGTTAACACAAATATCTAGTCAGCCAATCACACAGCAGCAACTCAGTGCATTTCGGCCTGTCAGACATCGTCAAGAGGACCTGCTGAAGTTCAAACCGAGCATCAGAATGGGGAAGAAAGGGGACTGACGTAACTTTGAATGTGACATACCTGTTAGTGCCAGAGGGCCTGCTCTGAGTGTTTCAGAAACAGCAGATCTACGGGGTCTTTCATGCACAGTCATCTCTAGGGTTAACAGAGAATGGTCTGAAAAAGGGAAAATATCAGTGAGTGGCAGTTAGTGTCTTGTTGATGCCAAAGGTCAGAGGAGAATGGCGAGAATGGTTCAAGCTGATAGAAAGACAACAGGAACTCAGATGAGCACTTGCTACAACCGAGGTATGAAGAAGAGCATCTTTGAACCCACAACATGTTGAACCTTGAAACAGGTGGGCTTACAGCATTAGGAGACCACACCGGGTGACACTCCTGTCAGCTAAGAACAGGCAACTGAGGCCACAAGTTACACATGGCGGTCACCAAAATTGAACAATAGAAGACTGGAAAAACGTTTCCTCGTCTGATGAGTCTCAATTTCTGCTGTGACATTCAGATAGTAAGCTCAGAATTTGGCATCAGCAACATGAAAACTTGGATCCATCCTGCCTTGTATCAACGGTTCAGGCTGGTGCTGTAATGGTGTGGGGGATATTTTCTTGGCCCACTTTTAGGCCCCTTAGTACCAGCTGAGCATCATTTAAATGCCACAGCCTACCTGAGTATGGTTGCTGACCACGTTCATCTTTCTATGGTCACAGTGTCCCCATCTTCTGATGGCTCCTTCCAGCAGGGTAATGTGCCATGTGACAAAGTTCAGATCATCACAGACTGGTTTCTTGAACACGACAATGAGTTCACTGGACTCAAATGGCCTCCACAGTCCCCAGATCTCAATCCAGTAGAGCAACTTTGGGATGTGGTGGGACGGGAGTTTTGCATCACGGATGTACAGCCGACAAATCTGCAGCAACTGTGTGATGCTGTCATGTCAATATGAACCAAAATCCCTGAGGAATGTTTGCAGTACCTTGTTGAATCTACGCCATGAAGAATTATGACAGTTGTGATGGCAAAAGGGGGTCCAACCAGGTACTAGCAAGGTGTGCCTAATAAAGTGACGGGTGAGTGAATATATATTTGTGTGTGTGTGTGTGTATATGTATATCCACCGAGCACAAGAATACGTCGTTATGAAGCTGCAGAGAGCCACCAGGTGATATTGATAATTTCAGATCATTCTGTGACTGCGTGCCAATTCAGACGCCTTCTGTCTGCTGCCTTCACTGGCCGTCCTAATCTCCTCCATCTGCGTGTGCCACTTCCCATCAAGTAAGCCACAGACAAGGCCCACTGCTGACGTCCACTAGCCGCTTCGCCAGCCAAATGCGGAGCAAGATGTTCTCCAGCTGGCTCCGCTCATCTCGCCTGGTCCCGCGTTCGCCGGCTTCTGTCCAGCCGCAGATGCAGCTGGCGACCCTCCGCTCTTGCACCGTATGACCAGGAGGGAATACTGCCGTGGAGAGGCACAAACACAAACTGAGTGGACGGACTGGATGCTCTCTAAAGAGTGTTCTGAAAACGTTCCTTGTGGAAGTCACTATGTACAGAACGCGAAACGCTGCTTGTAAATTCAATTCATTTCAAGTCCGCTCTATTTGTGTGCATCACTCTTTATATAGATGTAATGCCATCATCACTTTACCAATTATTAATTACATGAAGCGTAAAGATACAGATTTATTTAAACACACAGTTAAAGCAAAGTGTTTCCAAGCTGATAAATGGAACCTAACACTATCTGTCCATTAATGTTATCACTGAGCTGTGAGCAGCTGACCTGTGAGCAGCTGACAACAGAAGAGAGGAAAACCCAAAAGTCCAATTGGCAGCATCAATAGGGAAGACAAACCACTGGGGATCCACAGTCGGTCCGACACTGTCACAGTCCTGGTGACCTCGGCCAAATGGCCGCTCATCCCTTTTAGTCATTTCGCAGTAAAGTCTGTGCGGTCTGATAACAGAATCCTTCCATCGGTTGATTCCAGTGCTCCCAGTGTCACATGTCTTTCCAGTTTAGGTGAAACTGCTTGGAAGTATAGCAGTGGCACCAAGAGGACACCCAGAATGGAAGAGGGGTCGTAATGGTGAAGAAATCAGGAGATGGATAGACGATGCTCTCCTTATGCTGGAGCAGATTTTACTTTATGGTTCCAGTTTTTCTCCCTTATCCCTGAAGGATGTGAACACTGGGATTGATGCGTGACACCTTGTTGGGCAAGTGTGAGTATGTGACGTAATAGTGCCCTACCCGGGGTTGTCTCCTGCCTAGAACCCAGTGCTGCCAGGGTAGGCTCTGAGAGTGTAACGATTGATGAGACATTTGTAAAAGAACTTGGCGTGGAAGGCACAAATTAAACAAAGCTATCATTCTACCAGCCTTGGTGTAAACTCCTTAGCTGGAGGTGACACTCACTCTTCTAGAAGCTCGGGTTGGCATTCTGAATGGAGTCTCTGCAGCAGCATACCTGACGTTTTAGGGTTTCCTTTTTATTTATTTATTTATTTATTTGGCCCCTATGAGGTGTTCTATGGCGTCCTCGCTATCGTTCTGCAGCTCTACAATCCTGGTGGAATTCCTAAAGCTCCCATCTTGTTCTGCCTTCCCATTTTGTAGGTGCATGAAGGACACTAGTGGAAGAAAAAGTGAAATACGCTTAAGACAAAAGCCACGATGCACTTCTAGTCGTGCTGTTGAAGTGGAAACCTTGAATACATCTCATCGTGAACTTGTGGGGTGTTTACAAGTGTTCTGTCTGTCACTGCCATGTTTGGGATCACTGAATCCAATCATGACATTCATTTTTTCTTTGTTTGATCTTTTTTATACTTTATAAATTACTCGCTGTCCCCTGCGGCTGTGCATAGTAATAGTAATGAAACGGGACAAACTTTAAAAATAATAGACGTTGGCACTGTATCTGATTGTGTTCAGCTCTGACGGAAGGGCGTCCCCCGCGTGGGGAGAAAAGCACGTGGCACTGATATCTCTGGCAATCAGCAACTACCATCTAAAACACATGGAGCTTTGATCTCTCTCTCAAAATCATCAAACGTTACTCCTTAACAATCTCTAGATGATAATGTCTGCTGAACAAACAGGTATCACTAACTAAGCGGCGGCAAGGTGCACTCCAACACGTGACGAGAGGTAGAGCGACTCGATTGGAGGCTGGCGTGCAAGTGAGGAGGGCCGCAGGCTCTCTCTCGGATTCGCACACATAAATCAGTACCGGCAAGTGAACTCTGGTACTTGGAGAGAAGTTGCAAAATCAACCGGAATGTTCAAGCAAATTATAGAAAAAAATCCCAATCTAAATCTGTTAAATAATTCTCTCTTGACAAGTGGACAGACAGACAGACAGACAGATGTTGGATTATATATATAATATATATATATATATCATAGATAGATAGATCAGTGGTTCTCAAACTAGGGGGGGGCGCGAAGATGTGAAAAAAAGAAAACAAGAATCAAAAATATGAAAAATTCATCTATTGAAACCAAAACAAATTAACTTAAGCTACATTCTGATACTAGAAAAATAAATATAGAGTTAGATAAATGTCGATAAAAGTTAAATAGGTATAATAAAATATGCATCTATGATATATCATTAACTAAAAAAGAACAAATCGGTATTAGTGGACTCCTTTCAAAAAAACGTTTGGGGGGGGGCGCGATTAAAATTGTTATGAAAACTTGGGTCGTTAATACTTGAAGGTTGAGAAATGCTGAGATAGATAGATAGATATATAAATTTAGTATATACATATATATATATATATATATATATATATATATATATATAGACAAAGAGCCCGTTTCGACAACGTAAGATGAAACAGTCACGAGTTTGTGTCAGCAGTGTATGAAGAACAAATGATAAGTAACAAAGTTGTTTTGTAATGATTGTAGTCCGCTTTACTCATTACTGTACAGGCTTGTACTGTTAGTTGATGAATTTTCCAGGCCTATAGTATAATATTGAGTGATGAATGTTCCAGTACAATATGGAATAGTAATAAGTATAAGCACCACAAACCTGATATAGGTGTATTGAATGAATGCGTAATTGAATCAGAATGCATAATTAGGCCTCGAGCTGTAGTCGAAATCGCCTTTCAGGCCTCTAGAGCTTTAATCGAAGTCGCTTTTCTCTTTGAATTTTTGTGGCCGTAAATCCGCCGCCTGCTGCGATGTTGGGGTTGAGTGTCGGTCTCGTAAGGTTTTTCGGGCAGCTGCGCATTCGGCTTCAGACGGACATGAGTGAGTGAGTGAGGAGGCAGGCAAATTATGTATTAAGATATAATATAGATAGATATATGTTATGGCCAACGCAGGAAGTCTCCGGCCAAATCTGGAAATGGCCAATGTTGCTGTAAATTGACCAGCCAATGTCCGATCTTTTCCTTGATTTCGGGATTTGGCCAGCAAGTTTGCGAAATGGCATGGGGCGATTGGCCATAGTCGGAAGAAAAAAGGCATCAGCAGCGATTTGTTGCTCACTTAGTAGTGCAATTGCATCGAGTGTAGCCTTGGCGGCTCTTGTTCAGAAAGCAGACGCCACTTGGTTGTTTCACAATAATTAAGATTAGGTATATAAGTAGGTTTCACATTTCTGTTTTCATTTTAGCCCTAAAATACTGACTTAGCATCAGGGACCTATTTTATTGACCTTAAGGTTAGTGTTTGGTTGAGGGGAGGGCCGTCTCAAGTGCCGTCCGCTTTCAGGACAATACCCGCCTTGAGCTGTTTCTCGTTCAGAATGGAAAACTCACTTCTGAATCTGCATCTGAAATTTTTAAGTGTCTTCTCACCTTGAGCGGACAGTCTTGAATCAGCGGATTTTGGCCAGGGAGTTGTCGCCACTTGGCGAAATGGCTGGCCAAAGTAGCTTATACACTGGTCATTTCTAGTAAAAGTGCGAAACAGCCCAGGTGGAGCCACCTTGCATACTGCCTGTCAATTGATGGCAGCTATTTGACGATTGATTGAACGATGAGATTCCAAAGCCAATCACTGTGATTATTTTTTTTCCTGTGGGGACATCTTAAAAGCAAAGTGAACCGCACATGTCCTGCGACCATTGCTGAACTAATAAGGAGGACTGAAGAGGAAATCGCTGGCACTCCTCTTGACACGTTATGTCGAGCAATGCAGAATTTCCACAACGGGCTGTCAGAATGCATACGGTGGTGATGTTTTCATCAATACATAAAATGAATATTGATTACCATCATTAATTGCATATCCTGTACAGTACATTTCATCATTAAATGTGTTTTGTAATGTGTTTATTCATGCACTGAACGTCAATTGAAAATTTCCTGTTTCCCTGCGCCACCCTGTATCAGGATGAGAGATTGGGACATCTTAGTCATTAGCAAGCCAAACGAGCGGCACACAGAGTGAATGGTCTCCTCGCCTTTCTCTGTCTTATTAAGTTCTTATAAACGGTGACTCATATACTTGACACCACCTAGTGAAGACTAAGAGAAGTGAAATCCAGGGAGCCCCTTTTTTTACCCCCACATAAGGTGAAAAATCATCTGAATGACAGATTGAGACATCTTTGCCATCATCTTACCAAAAGGGTCCCTGGATGTCTCTCATTTGCCAAACATCTTTTGTTCTTGGGTACTGAGTTGTCCTCTGTACAGGCACAGCAACACATGGAGTAAATGTTCTCCTCAGTCCTATTATGATCTTATAAATGGTGACTCATACAGTATATTTGAAGCCACCTCGTGGAGACTAAATGAAGTGAAATCCCGGTGGAATCCAGGAGACACTTTTTCACATAAAAATGATCTGAATGAGTGATTGGGACAGCTTTGTCATCAGCTGTCTGAAAGGGTCAACGGCTGTTTCTTATTTGCCAAACGTCTCCTGTACTTGGGTACTGAGCCGTGTGTCACTGTCTGTATCGGCACAGACACTCGTGGAGTAAGTTGTCTCCTGTCCTTTGTCAGTCTTCTGTTCTTATAAAAAGTGACTCATATACTCTAAGCCACCTAGTGGAGACTAAGAGAAATTAAATTACGGTGAAATCCAGGAAAGACGTTTTCACATAAAATGATCTGAATGTGTGATTGGGACAGCTTTGTCATCGGCTGTCTGAAAGGGTCAACGGCCATCACTTATTTGCCAAACGTCTTGGGTACTGAGCTGTGTGTCACTGTCTATATAGGCACAGACACTCTTTCATGGAGTAAATGGTCTCCTGTCCTTTGTCAGTCTTATTATATTCTTATGAATGGTGACTCATATACTCAAACCCACCTAACGGAGACTAAGAGAAGTGAAATTACAGTGTAATCCAGGAAAGACTTTTTCACATAAAAATGATCTGAATGAGTGATTGGGACAGCACTGTCATCAGCTGTCTGAAAGGGTCAACAGCCATCTCTCATTTGCCAAGCGTCTCCCGTACTTGGATACTGAGCTGTGTGTCACTGTCTGTATCGGCACAGACACTCGTGGAGTAAGTGGTCTCCTGTCCTTTGTCAGTCTTATTATATTCTTATAAATGGTGACTCGTATACTCGAACCCACCTAGTGGTGACTAAGAGAAGTGAAATTACGGTGTCTTTTTCACACAAAGAGTTAAAAAGAGATCTGGATGAGGGACTTGGATCAGCTTAGTTGTTAGCGAACCAAACGAGGTGGCACACGGACTGAACATTCTTCAAACATCTTGGGTGTTTGTGTCTGTCAGCGCAGACGTAGCGCGCAGAGAACTCGGATCAAAGAGGATTGCATGTCTAAATATTCCTCCTATTATCCATTTAAGTTTGGCTGCCTTGCTAGTTCTTGGCTTGGGAGGCTGAAGTTGTAACGCCAGGCCGTGTGGCTGCGTTTTGTCATGTCAGGAGCCAGCCTGCCAGCAGAAGCAGCATACGCCAGCCTCCTCGGATGCCTTTGGGGATACCATGAAGTGCATTACTTTTAAGGCCTCAGTTTCCATGTAGTGCTGAACTTAAACGCTGCCATGGGGTACTACAGTCGGCAGTCTGTGGGAGGCTTCTGAGTAAGAATTTCATTATACTTTGTATGTGACAATAAAGCCGAACTTGAACATTAATCTACAAACTAGCAGACGTTGTCCTTGGGAGGTGTGTGGCGCCCCGACAGGAAGTAATTCAGATCCTCAATGCGCTGTTTCCCTCATACGCACCCCTTTGCTCTGTGCAAATGTAATTTGTTAATCTTGCCAAAGTTGTCATAGATAAATTTGCATGGATTATCTTGTCACTGCTGTATCTGCGTTCTTTTGTTCGCAGCTTATTCATACTTTAACAGTCTGGCTATGGGTTTTTTCTTTTTTTTTTTTTTTTTTGGGGGGGGGGGATGCTCACAATGGGAAGTGTGACCTTTACCAGCTGCCTCTACCCAAACCAGTACACGTCAGCGGGAGACAAAAGAGTCCGAGAATTCCTTCAGAGTCCTCATTAACATGCCGTTCAACTGAAACGACGGCTCAAAGGGGGAATCCAGCATGTTGTCTGTCTCACTTTGTGAGTCCCGGGCCGATTATCTGCGCTAGTGTCTGTAGATTCGAAGGGGCTGCCCTCACTGGCAGGGAATGGAGAACAAAACACTAGGAGGCTGAAGCCCTTCGTTTTGTTTTCAGAGGCGTGTAGGTGGGCAGGTATGTTGGAATCTTGGACAGATTTTCCATGAATTCCTTAGGAGAAGTAGTCAAGTTGTCACTTGAAAACGTATCGCTGTGACAGTCCGGGTTGGCCCCATGCTCCCTGATGCTTCCGGGAGTCCCTTGAACCCCGAACTGTCGATTTAGTCGTAAACTTGAGATGAGCCGGGCAAACGCGGGCACACACGCAGTCAGCAAGGGCTTGGTGCAGCAGTGCCGAGTGCTTTTAATAAAAACCAAACAGTGTTCAAACGTGCACTGTAGAAGATCTCCAATACATAAATAAATAATCCATTAAAATGTGAAAACGCGGAGGTTAAAAACACACAATAAATATATTCCATAAAATGAGGTTAAAAATCCCAGGCAGGTTACTTCCTTTAAACGAACACAAACTCCTATGCCTCTTTCTGAAATCTGGCGTCTCCCCAGCTTGTCCCATCAACAACAACAACAACATTTACTTCAAGAGGATGTTTTCATACAAATGACGTCGCTCAGAGTGCTTTACAAGATGAAGAAAGAAACGTTTATAACAAATAGAAATATAAAAATAAGATTAGGCAATACTAAATAACAAAGAGTAAAGTAAGGTGTGATGGCCAGGGGGACAGAAAAAACAAAAAAACTCCAGGGGCTGCAGAAAAAAAAAAACAATCTGAAGGGGTTCCGAGGCCACGAGACCACCCAGCCTCCACTGGGCATCAGGACCAAGCAGCATGAGGAGACCCCCACTGACAGGTGCAAGTCAGCCATTCATCTCAGTTTGGGGGTCCTACTGCCAGTCTGTAGACATCTGTAGGACTCCCCACCGAACCCCACACCCGCCCATAGCCAGTCCATTGGTGTTCAGAGGGAGGCGCTGCACAACGGGGGGGCCACTCCTACTCCCCCTTCTCCAACATCGCACTTGAGCACAGGACTCCTGACCAACTGCCTCCATTCGAATCGTCACGGGCCCCTCACCATCCTGCCCCTCTCTCTGTTCCTGTAACCTCCGTTCTCTTGCTGATCTGATCTTTTCTTTCTCGTCCTTCTTTTCTGATCTCATTGTTCTCCCCTCTCTGCTCTGCAGGCTCTCTTTATATGTGTGGTCCTCCACCTCCTCGGAGGTGTCAATGAGGCACCTGACTGATCCGCTCACATTTGCAGGTGAATGCAGCCAATCACCCCAATCAACCCTGGAGCAGCCCGCCGGCATGCGCACTCCCACACTCATTTACAGCCTCCAGGACCCGATAAAAACTGTGCTTTGCCACAGACCACTTATCAGAATCATAAAATGTCTGGAACAGTGAAGATCTAACGCAACAGCAGCATCATCATCATCATCATCATCAAGTAGTTGTGCTGGCAGAGGCGGACATCTGAATTAAAGGACACGTTTGCTATTTTTCATGTTGGAGATATTTCTTCATAGCCATCAGAGCTACTCAGGTCAGTTAGTCATTTTCAAACCCGTCCTGTCCTGAACAGGGTTGCGGGGGTCTACTGGACCCTATCCCAACTAGCATAGAGCTCAAGGCAGGAACAAAACCTGGACAGGGCGCCAGTCCATCACAGGGTGAATACACACACAAGTCCACAGTTCACTTAACCTGCCTGTCTTTGAACTGTGGTAGAAAACCCACACAGACGCAGGGAGAACATGCAAACTTCACACAGGGAGGACCTGGGACACGAACCCTGGTCTTCTTACTGTGAGGTGTGAAGTGGAAATAATAGTGTAGTGCGCCTGGATCTGAAGGTGGGTCTGGGTCTGAAGCTCTGCAGGTGGTCATGACCTGTCTGAGGAGGACAGGACTACCTGGAGAAGCCTCTCCATTATCGTTATTTTAGAGCATGTCTCCGGGCTGCTAGAGTCCGTCCGCCTGGGTGTGCGGTCACCAATGAGCCTCGCAGAACTGGTGGACAGTCAGCATATGAGTTTGCCTTTGAGGTAGAGAGGTGCAGGTAAAGGGTTGAAGCAGCTGAGAGATGCCACCAAAGTAACACAAGAAAAAAAAAAACACTTGAAAAATGGCAAACAAATGCTGGAAATTGACAACATTTACGTGTGAATGGGCCCTTAAGCAGGTCTCCGTCTCTCACTCACTTATACTGCCTGCACGGGACAGAACACAGAGGAGGTAGACATGGTACACAGATTGCCATATTATTTCTTATTACCTGTTCTTTTCTGCACGGTGCTTAAATTTATTCCATGGGACATGAAATGTGCAGCTTGTAAACGCCAGTGCTGCATACAGTAAGTTAAAGGACACCAGAATTCAGTGTGTTTTCTGTTACTTCTGATCTATACCCTCCAAATCTTTTAACGGTACAAGATTACAGTGAGAGAGTGCTGCATTCAAGTCGGACTTAAGCCACCATTTTCACAGGACCTGCTTACAGGGTGAGGGTATAGTTCTGCTCAGAATTCCCATTCTTCCTACTGATTGCCTGTTTGAATTCAAAAACTGACATGAATTTGGTGTGATTGTTTGAGCCCCAAAGCCCACCCCTGTTTATTTCCGTTGTTATGTCCGCCTTCCAGTGTTGCTAGGGGCGTGGCCTCATGTGTATTCGATAAAAGGACGGCTATGGGTGCAAATCCTTATCCGATCTGCAGATACCAAATGTCTGAAGTTATTCAGAATTGGTCTTTGTGTTCTTTTCTCCAGTGTTGCTGTCAGTTTTGACCCTCTTGTTCCCTCGACCACAATTATTGGGCTTTGGTTTCATTTCACTTTGTATTTTTTTTATTTTGTTTTTTACGCACATCTCCCAGTTTTGGCACAAAAGTTGATCTGCCAGACCAAAAAAAAAAAAACGGTGTCTTCCCATCACCATAAACAAAAACCACATCACTAGGAATTGATGTACGGCAGGAATGTTTTACTCGTGGCCAATTGTGTATAACACGTTCAAGAGTAGGGAGCCAGTAAACTAATGCTATTAGCTCAGGAGTTCCCGACCCTTTTACAGGGCAACTTTTCGAAAAGTGAATTTCCCCTCACCCTCTTTTGCTCAGTAATTTGAGTTTATCCTTCTACCATAGGCACCCTCCAGCGCAGGGTTTGTTCGTGCCTGGTGCCCAATGATAGTTGGGATAGGCTCCAGCACCCCTCGTGACCCTGTTCAGGATTAAGCAGGTTAGACAACGACTGACCTCTACCATAATCAAGCAATCAACAAAGCATAAGTTGTAAGACAGTTTGTAACATTTTTATTTTAAGTTCAAATAACAGTAGCACATAATAAGGCGGCTACTTTCATTTAAAAGTGACTAATGATCAGCAGATAGCGGTATACCTGAATGAAACTCTCTGAGTCACTGAGAACACATCATTCTGTGAGACGCTCGTTCTTGCTTTTCATTTACCATTTTGAATATTCTTAGTGAAGTTGTTGAAAGAGCAAATCGCATGTCGTCTTCAGGAACTAGCTGAAGTCTTCCGCACTTGAGATTTTTTTAAGCCAATTTAGCTCTGGTTTGGAACCTCTGTATTAGCCCCTGGGAAAAGAAACCAAAAAAGAAAATACTGCCTACTGAAAAGTACTTCCATAGTACTTCTGGTACTTCCGATTAATCCTCGGGACTATAACTGAAGCCCATTACCGTAGGAAATCTCTCTATTATATATAAAAAATCCTGGGACGAGACGAGACTTTTTCAGAGAGATAATTTCAAGTCCCGTGACACCAGACTTTGTGCCAGGAGATTTAACCAGGCCCACGGTTCACTTGTCTCTCATTCGTGTGAATGCTATTGTCTGACACAGTTCCTTTG
This sequence comes from Erpetoichthys calabaricus, assembly GCF_900747795.2. Classification (NCBI taxonomy): domain Eukaryota; kingdom Metazoa; phylum Chordata; class Cladistia; order Polypteriformes; family Polypteridae; genus Erpetoichthys; species Erpetoichthys calabaricus. The sequence continues at coordinate 99,132,801 of NC_041409.2, read as the reverse complement.
CTCTCAGCTCTTATAAATTTTTACGTTTTCCTCATTTTCATACAAGACATATAATCTATTTGTTTCCTTCGATGTAGTCCTTTTCTGGACAATAATTTTATACATTCTAGGTGAAACGTCAACAACTAAGCAAAGAAGAAAGGGCAGCACATTGAAAAGAGGCCCAAAAGTGTTGGAGAGAAAAGAATTCAAAAAAGAATAATAATCTAGGTGCAAATTCAGAAAATAAGCAAAGTTATAATCGGCCTGGACCAAGTGGAATTGAAAACCTAACAGGTCCAAGCGGGGTTGGAAATAAAAGACAAAGAGTAGAAGACAAAGTAGAACGTCGTAAAGAATAAAAAAATGTTGGCGTGGTACACATGCAGTGCAGGTTAGAGATTACGAAAGTACTAAAATTCTAAAATCTCAAAAAACTGATAGTAAAGATCGTATTAGCGATAACAAACGAAAATTATTACTCAGTGAAATAACGAAACAGCGAAAAGAGATGAAACGTATATGGACATAGGTGATAAGACAGAAGTATGTAGATATTGTTCGACTTTAAAGTTTAAGTAGGAGACTTGTAGATCGTTTAATTTGTGTTGCCATCAGGGAAAAGTAGTGTTCTCAATGAAGAGGCGTATCCGCGAGAATTAAAAGATTTGCTGGTTGGTGAAAGTGAAATCCATAAACGCTACAGGCAAAATATCCGCATCTACTGCAACCTGTGCGCGTTCGCATCATTCAATGCTCAAAACGTAGATTTACACGATTCAGGACCATACGCTATGAGAATCTGTGATCCTGCAACAATTAAAGCTACGACAAGTTTAATTTCAAAGAAACCACAATTCAGTCAGGTTTATATTTATGATGATAGAGAAGCGATGCAACACAGAATCGAAAGAGTTGAACAATCTGACATATTAGAAATTCTACAGCCAATAATGGATACAAATTCATATGTCCAAAAGTATCGCACTTTACACAAAATTAATCTGAAAAACACGGACAAAGAAGTTTTCTTGGATTTCTATATGAATGTGAAAGATCACGATCGCATATATAATAAACCAACATGTGATGAATTGTCAGCGATAATAGTTTTGAAAGTTGGAGATATCAAAGACAGAGTTGATATTCGTGTTTATCCAAAAGCACAGCAGGATTCGTCACAAGCGGCAGATCCGGGAAATGACGAGCGCGTAGGGGGTCCGCACAGGGGTTGGCGAGCAAAGCAAGCAGGGGGCAGAGCCCCCTAGTCTTAAAGAATAACTAGCCTGCTCTTGTGTTTTATAATGGAGCTGTTGGGTAAAACTCACCAAATATGTCTTTTGTTTCATGTCCTTTTTCTTAATTCCTGAGTTTTGGGTTAATTATTTGTAAAGTTGCTTGTTTTTGTCTCTAAGCCTTTTGTTTTGTGCCTTGTGTTTCGTGGGTGGTGACCACCTGCCCATCACTGTCAGGGACTGCTCCTGTAAGGTGAGCGTTTCCCACAGTCCCTGGAGGTTCATCTTGAATACACTTGGGAGTTGATGAATTCTTGTGCTTTTGTGATTTCTTGGAGTTTTGACCTTCCGCTTTGTTTTTGACTTCGCCCTTTTAGATTGGTGTTTTTGGGGCTTATTTGTTTTGGATTACCTTGTTGCGTCAGGCAACTCCTTTTGCCTTTTGTGCTCCTTGAATGAATCCCCTTGTAGTTTTTCAGGATTCTGCCCGAGTTTTTCATGGAGAATCTATAATTGTCCTGTAGACTCTCTTTGCTCAGCCACAGAATAAGTTGAACCCGATATCTATGCACTACTGACTACATCAACTTCTGTATGGACATTGTAGTTCCTGTAAGAACAGTACGCTGCTATGCTAACAACAAGCCATGGATTACAAGTGACATCAAGGGCCTTTTGAATCAGAAGAAAAGGGCTTTTAAAGACGGTGATCAGCATGAGCTCAAGCGCGTGCAGAAGGAACTCCGAGTCCAACTCAGGGCGGCGAAGGAGCAGTACAGGAGAAAGCTGGAGCAGAAGTTGCAGAATAACAGCATGAAGGAAGTGTGGGATGGGATGAAGATCATCACTGGCTGCAGCTCGAAGCGGGGTACCACCATTGAGAGAGACGTGAAGAGAGCAAACCAAATGAACAACTTTTTTAACAGGTTTGACCACCCTAACCCACTCTCACTCTCACCTCGGAGTACTGCACCCTCCACACATCCTTCTGCTGATACCAGCATAGGAAAAACATCCCCACCCATAATAACAACAGCGCAAGTGAGCAGAGAGCTGAGGAGACTTCGTGCCAGCAAAGCAGCGGGTCCAGATGGAGTATCGCCACGACTGCTGAAGGTCTGTGCATCGGAGCTGGGGGGTCCTCTACAGCGCATCTTCAACCTGAGCCTGGAACAGGGGAGAGTCCCGAGGCTTTGGAAAACATCTTGTATCACCCCAGTCCCAAAGGTATCACGTCCTAGTGAGCTGAATGACTTTCGGCCTGTTGCTCTGACATCACATGTGATGAAGACCATGGAGAGGCTGCTGCTTCACCACCTTAGGCCACAGGTTCAACACGCCCTTGACCCTCTGCAGTTTGCATATCAGGAGAAGGTGGGAGCGGAAGATGCCATCATCTATATGCTACACCGATCCCTCTCTCACTTGGACAGAGGCAGTGGTGCTGTAAGAATTATGTTTCTAGACTTCTCTAGTGCCTTCAACACAATCCAACCTCTGCTCCTTAGGGACAAGCTGACAGAGATGGGATTAGATTCATACCTAGTGGCATGGATCGTGGACTATCTTAAAGACAGACCTCAGTATGTGCGTCTTGGGAACTGCACGTCTGACATTGTGGTCAGCAACACAGGAGCGCCACAAGGGACTGTACTTTCTCCGGTCCTGTTCAGCCTATATACATCGGACTTCCAATACAATTCGGAGTCCTGCCATGTGCAAAAGTTCGCTGATGACACTGCTATCGTGGGCTGTATCAGGAATGGGCTGGAGGAGGAGTATAGGGACCTAATCAATGACTTTGTTAAATGGTCCGACTCAAACCACCTACACCTGAACACCAGCAAAACCAAGGAGCTGGTGGTGGATTTTAGGAGGCCCAGACCCCTCATAGACCCAGTGATCATCAAAGGTGACTGTGTGCAGATGGTGCAGACCTATAAATATCTGGGAGTGCAGCTGGATGATAAATTAGACTGGACTGCCAATACTGATGCGCTGTGCAAGAAAGGACAAAGCCGGTTATACTTCCTTAGAAGGCTGGCTTCCTTCAACATCTGCAATAAGATGCTGCAGATGTTCTATCAAACAGTTGTGGCGAGCGCCCTCTTCTACGCAGTGGTATGCTGGGGAGGCAGCATTAAGAGGAAAGACGCCTCACGCCTGGACAAACTGGTGAGGAAGGCAGGCTCTATTGTTGGCATGGAGCTGGACAGTTTAACATCTGTTGCAGAGCGAAGGGCGCTCAGAAGGCTCCTATCAATTATGGAGAATCCACTGCATCCACTTAATAGTATCATCTCCAGACAGAAGAGCAGCTTCAGCGACAGACTGCTGTCACTGTCCTGCTCCACAGACAGATTGAGGAGATCGTTCCTCCCCCAAACTATGCGACTCTTTAATTCCACCAGGGGGGGTAAACGTTAATATTTAACATTATACATAGTTATTGTCTGTTTTTTTCACCTGTATTATTATCATTCTTTAATTTGATATTATTTATTGTATCAGTATGCTGCTGCTGAAGAATGTGAATTTCCCATTGGGATTAATAAAGTATCTATCTATCTATCTATCTATCTATCTATCTATCTATCTATCTATCTATCTATCTATCTATCTATCTATCTATCTATCTATCTATCTATCTATCTATCTATCTATCTATCTATCTATCTATCTATCTATCTATCTATCTATCTATCTATCTCATTAGTACTGCGATCATTAGGATTACAAGCACTAAAAGTCATGGAAGACATGCGCTTTTAATTAGCGTGATGATTTGGTGGGCCTCTCTTGGAATGATGTTACCAGCCCAGCACACCACACCGATGATCACCAAGGTGTAGAAGAGGTGAAGGATTTCACTACCACATTAAAGGAATGCAGACTCCTAAAGAAAAAATGAGTCCACTCTGCACTTTCTTCTCTAGTTTCTTTGTGTTTTGAGACCAGTCCAACCTGTCATTAATGTGGACCCCCAAGAACTTGTAGCAGTGAACCACCTCTTTGAGGATTTTTTTTTTTTTTGCTTAAATCTCTTTTTCGTTATTCCAGTTGTGTGGGTTCTGAAGTTCCAATCTTGGCATGGAGGAGTGCTGTCCTGAATTGTTGTAAAAGAGGTAGACATACAGTATACAATACAATTTATTTTTGTAGAGCCCAGAATCGCACAAGAAGTGCCACAATGGGCTTTAACAGGTCCTGCCTCTTGAGATCAGTCTGCACAGTTAATCAGCAGCTCTAGTCAGGGTGTGCTAAACTGAAGTCGTGAGATTTGAAAGCTGTGACTGAAGGGGCATCTGTTATAGTAGCAGGCAGACCACTCCACAGTTTAGGGGGGGTCCTGTAACTAAAAGTTTGACCTCCCACTGTTATTTTATTAATTCTTGGAATCATAAGCAGACCGGCATCTTGAGATCTTAATGTGTGCTCTGGTTTGTACGTCATGATAAGTTCAGACAAGTAGGCCGGACCTCGGCCATTTAATGCTTTATATGTTAAAAGGAGGATTTTGAAATCTGCCCTAAACTTAACCGGGAGCCAGTGTAAGGATTTAAGAACTGGAGTTAAGTGTTTGTATTTTCTTGTTCTTGTAATAATTCTTGCAGCAGCATTTTGGATTAACTGGAGGCTGTATAAAGAACAGTTTGAACATCCAGTGAACACCACATTGCAGTAGTCAATCCTACTAGAGATAAATGCATGAATTAATTTCTCAGAATCCTGTTTATTTAGAAAGCGCCTTAATTTCCTAACATTTTTAAGATGGAAGAAACATGTTTTGGACAACTTTGTAATGTGCGCTTTAAATGACCTGCTAGAGTCAAAGATAACTCCTAGATTGCGAGCTGATTCAGTAAAATTAATGGGGATTCCAACTGAGTTAAGGGATGACAAAATATTGTTGTGATCAGCGTCGTTCCCTCCAACAATTAACATGTTTTATCGATGTTTAAAGACAAGCCGTTCTCATTCATCCACTCCTTTAATTCACTAACACAACTAATTAAAGACAACATTGGAGAAACTTCATTTGATCTAAAAGAAAGGTATAACTGGGTGTCATCTGCATACGAGTGAAAATTAACATGATGTTTCCTAATGAGAGATCCCAGTGGAAGCCTGACATATTCACACAGAAGGCACCACACCACTACACACACTCCTATATGCTGACACAATAGGCGCTTCATATTACTTATTCATTTTCTTATCCGCTTTTCCTGTTCAGGGCTTTGGGCAGCAGGTGCCATCCCTGCAGTGGGTGGCAGTTTGTCACGGCGTAACAGAACATGACATTCTCAAACTTGCTTAATCTAATTCAATGTCACAGGGGTGTGGCGGTATGTGTGAAAAGCAAGAAAAAAGCCTTAAGGGAATACCAGGCCCCTGGTAGAGCCAACTCACATACATGGACAGCCAAATTCATGTTGACCTGCACATGACAGACATCAGGAGAAAGTGAACGTGGAGTGGTGGCTCTCTGGCTAAACGCTCTCTGCTGGTACCTGGAAGGTTGCCGGTTTGAATCTTGGTAGTACAAGAAGGAAAGCTACTCTGTTAGGCCCTTAACCTGCAATTGCTCCAGGATTACTGTACAAATAGCTGACCCTGCGTTTTGATCCCAAGCTTCTGTGTGTCTCTGGAGATTACATTGGGGTATGAGAAGAACGACAAATTCCTAATAGAAGGAATTATACAGTACATGGTAAATTAAATGAATCATCATTATAATATCATCATTGCTCCACACACACAAAAAATGACAGGGTGTGTGATTTGATCCCAGAGTACTGTATCAGTGAGGGTACAGTGCTGACCACTGTGCCCCCATGCACCCCCACCCTTTTGCTTATGGCTCAATAGACCATAGCATATTATACATTATTCTGGACATTTGGTCTATGGTGGCTTCCTGCCTTGTGCTTTTTAACTGTTATAATGTCTTCAAATGCTGACTCAATGCTTTGCCATCCAAGTAATTTTTGACTCCATTCTCTCACCCCATTTTAGGTGCTGTGGATGTCAACTTTCTCGCCCATAAACCTATTTTATAATGATTTACCATAATACCCTGTAGTACCGGTGATCCTATGTTTTAGAATTGATTCTGTTTAGGAAATGTTCATGTGTTGTAAACAAACACAGTACCCTAAACAAAGAGTAAAATCCACTCAGACTTGCGGAAATTCTCTGATGATTCTGCACTAATAGGGTGTATTGATAAGGGGGACAAGACAGAAGAGGAGCCAGTGGGAGAACTTGGAGAATTGTCTGCAGCTTAAAACCAAAGAACTGCTTATTGACTTTCATCGCAACAAAGAGCCTCTCAAGCCCGTCACCATTCAGGAAGTGGATGTAGAGGTGGAGCATTGCTAGAGGTACTTGGGGGTCCTCGTCAGTGACAGGCTGAGCTAGTCCTTGTAACACAGAGAAACCATATAAGTAAGGGCAGAACAGACTCTTTACTCTTAGGAGATCCTTTAATGTGCATAAGCAACCTCTCATCTCTCTATCTTCTATCAATATATCTATCACTTATATAGATAGATAGTGCCCTATCTATCTATCTATCTATCTATCTATCTATCTATCTATCTATCTATCTATCTATCTATCTATCTATCTATCTATCTATCTATCTATCTATCTATCTATCTATCTATCTATCTATCGTCTTACTCATCTACTGTATGTTGTATATTGCCTTTCATATGTATCTGTCTACCTACCTATCATACAGTATCTTTCTTATAGCTCAGTCTGTTTCTTAGATTTATATTTAAATTATCTGCATAAATATCTTTCATATCAAATCATCTCACTTCTTTCATATATATCTATGTAGTGCCTTTCATATAGATTGTATATTTATCTATTATATTGCACCTTTCACATCTGTCACATCTAAAGAAATATATGGGGGTATAAAATTGACCCAAAGGGCATGGCAGTGTTCAAAATGTGTAGCAGATGTACAAAAATGTGACATTTGGAAACACTTTTTTTTTTTTTTTTTATAAAGTTAGGGCTACACTTTAATAAAAGCCTTCACATTTCTGAGCTGAAAAAACATTTAGGTTGTTTTTGTAGGTTGTAAACAAACTACCTTAAATGTACTGGAACATCCATTAAAGTCAATGGTGGGATATGACAAGGTAAAACAATTAGAAGCTGCACAAATTATGAAATGTTTATTATTATTACTATTTTATTGTTCTTTAATTAGAGGACATGTGGGAAAAGTCACAAAGTTTCACCCTGAACAGATGAAATTTAGGTGCTTTTACTGACTTTAAACACAAAACAGGGTCAAATTTGACCCACAGATGTTGCAAGGTTTAAGGATTTTCTTTGCTCCTCACTGCCTGGAATTACAAAAGAGGTTAAGAAAAATGAAAGACCATACAGGCTTCCCTAGAATTGCCACTATTTGCTTTATGAATATTTGGGCACGTAAGAACTTTGACCAACAAGAGGAGAGGATGTAGTCTAATAACCTTGTTTGTTTAGCTAATAGTTAAACAAGTGTGTGTGTGTGTATATATTACAGTGTTTATTAGAATATCTGTTCTTATAATTGGCTGACTTGTGGGTAGGAACTCTTCCTGAACCTACTTGGTGTTGGTGTCTGTGGCTTTGCCAGGTGGCAGGAGAGGCAAAAGCTGCTGTGCAGGATGGCCGATCTCTTTAATGATCCTGTTTGCCTTTCTAATTCAGTGACTGTTACACTCATTCTGTACAGAACACAGCAAGGCACCGGTCATTTTCTTTGCCACCCACTGCAGTGCTTTGCGCTCTTGAGCCATGCAGGTACTGTACTAGGATGTCATTTACCCAGTTCCGGATGGTCTCTACTGTCCACCTGTGGTAACAAAACTGAGAAATGTGAGAATGGCCTCCGACTGATGGCGAGCGTTCTTCACAAGAGCCGAAGCGTGTCGTGCCCACTTCAAGCTTCAGTCCACACCATGCGTGGCATCCCTTTAGGTCCAAAATGAAAGAAAGAAGAACTGGAAAGGCGTGAGCCTGGGCAGGACCCAACGTGGCTGAGCCGTAAAAGTGCCATGTAACTGACAACTCAACATTTCTAGTGATTGTCGCCCAAGGGTGTCGCTGACTTCCAAAGTTTCAAGAGCATTGTGATTGTGGGTGGGGGTGCGCTTTGGAAAGAGTCGAAGTAATAACCTTCTTCAGGTTGGGCAGGCTACTGGTGTCAGAGCTGTGGTAATATATATCTCAGTGCGGCTTCATACGTTACTCCGACATTTAGTGATTCTGAAATTAGTTGCCGGAGATGCACGGTATTCCCCAGCAGATTAATCCATAGCTAAAGGTCATATATCACAGCCAAAGTGACAGAAGGGAGTGTGGTATGCAGATATCATTTGACTCGTCGTCGTTTTTTTTTTTGTGTTGATTCTCCCCAGCGTCTTGTGTGCCCTCTGTTTATCGGGGCGTTCCCAGCACTCGCACACCAGTGCTGATTATTAAATGGCTGCATTAATTTCACCAATGCCCGAAGAGCTCTAATAATTGCTATTGCAGATGCTTCATGTAATGAGATAGAATAACACGTCTTTGCTAAAAACCAACATTCCCCTTTCTACCAAATTATAAACCGCTATGTGGGCATTCATTTTATTCGTTTTTATTGAAATCAGATTACTTTCTACCTTACTGCTTTTTTTCCTTCTTTCCTCTACTCTACTTGAAGCAGTGCGGATTTTGCGAGAAGGTCATCTAAAAGATTTTTAAAGACTTTGTTTCATGGCTGTGTAGCTCTCTTCCCTTTAATAATTACTTTCATCTCATTGTAGCCTTGCTTTTGAAAGTGTAGGTCAATAAGGATGGGCGCATTCAGAATTTCATGATCTGTGTAGTGGAACAAATTGAAAGCAAAGCCTATATCAATCTTTGTGAAGGGAGGGTTAATTGTTACTGCTTCACAAGCCTCTGGACAGATAAACCAGTAATGAAATACTTATGGCTCTGATATGTGAACACTTGAGAATGAAACAATAAAAATGCACACACACTCGCACAAGTAAAAAATAAACAGATGTAAGTACACAGATAACAAAACTGCTAAAAAAAATTAAAATTGCAGCAAAGACATCTGCCTGTTGACGTTGTAGCCATTGTTGCACTTGAATGTACGGTCTGCTGTAGCAGGGGGACAGGATGGAGGGATGGGGGAAAGAGTCCATGAATGGCGGCCTCCAATCAACTGCCACTGCTAATTTTTCCTCAGTGCGACTCCATTGATCAATCTTCATATTATGGGGTGCCTCCTCACCTAATTATGGGGCCTGGTTTCCACGACTGTATTTTCCTCTGGGCTCTTGAGGAAGATTTACATACACTGGACTGTAGGGGGCGCCACTTAGCCCCACTCCCTCAGACACAATTGCACCACAACAGTCACAGTTCAGATAAAGGGATTTTAATTTAAACAATCATCCAAACTTTGTTCAAAATGCTGGACAGCACCAGTCTTTCTTTCCATTTCTGTTTCTCCCAGGTGAGCTGCATCCTTCCTCCACGCCAGACTCCAACTCGGCTGAGTGAGGTGGGGCGCTTTCCTTTCCTTCCTTTATGCTGGACCTGTGCCATCACATATATCTAGGAAGCATTTCTGGAACCTCCATAAAACAAGGAATGCTTCATCTCAAAGCACCTCCTGGTATCTCCTAAGAAACTCAGCGTGGCTACCCATTGACACCACAAGTCCCATGCAGCCCTGCAGATGTGCACATGGGATATCGACTAGAAGGATGCTGCCCCCTATCACACAGAGAGAGGACATGGCTCTTGGGGGGGCTGCTTCCCTCCATACAATAAATGAAGGTGACGAACCATCCGTCCCAGCTGGGCTCCCATCCAATCAGTGTCCTTTGTGACAGTATATGTAAAAACATCATTAAATCTGTTTAATCCAGTTCAGGGTCACAGGGCCGACTCATATACACACACATGCACACTCACAGGGGCAATTATCAAGTTAACCCACACGTTTTTGGAGATGAGGAGGGAAAACCAGGAGGTTGCTTATGTCTACAGATGATACCAAGCCATGTGGACTGGCAGATAGTCGAGAATCCATTGAATCATCACAGAGGACCATGGGAAGATTTGTAGCAGATTAAATTTAATTTCAGTAAATGTAAATTAATACACATAGGAAGTAAATGCGTGAAGCTTGGATACACAATGGGATATCTGAGAGCTGAAAGTATAGCTTAAGAGAAAGACTTGGGAAACGTGGTTCACTCAACACTATCAACTGCCAGGCAGTGTTCAGAGGCCAGTCTGTGGCCCTTTAAACTCCGTCTCTTTTGTGTCCGTTTTCTGCTACTTTGATTTAACTGGTTATAACATCATCATCCTTCACTCAATATTCATATTCTACCCCTCAAAATAAAGGTCAGACATATCATGTGGAATCCTTCCCAGCACCCGTCCGTGTGTTGGTATTAAATTTAAAGCAACAGTTAAACTGGAGAATTAGTTTTGTTATACAGTACACATATAAGTTGCAAAATTCAGTAACGCTTTACCATAAAATGCACTATGAATGATATTCTTATTTCCGTAGGTGTTGGAATAAGCTCCCAAAGCACTTTAAAAGTGTCAGCAAATGTGTCAGGCCCAAAACACAGTTAAGAAAGATGTGCAAGTACAGTGATCCCTCGCTATATCACGCTTCTACTTTCGCGGCTTCACTCTATCGCGATTTTTTTCTCATACACGCTTACGTCACTACGCATGCGCTTTCTGAGAACTTTTATCTAAGCCCCACAATGGCTCCTAAACGTGCTGCTTTTTCTAAGCCTTCTGACAATGAAACTAAGCACCGGAGGAAGATGCTTACCATCCAGGAGAAGGTGAAACTCTTGGATATGATCAAAGATGGCAATACCCTACAAAAGCCTCCTCACGCATATGAAAAGACAGCGCCAGCAACTGCCTATCAAGATGTTCTTCAGCCGCACACCCAGATACCCACTGCCTACTCCTAGTACTCCGTCTGCGGAAGAAGAGAACGACGCACCTGCTGAAGATACTGCACCACCTTGTCACACTTGGGTCACAGATTTGCACAGAGACACAGGAGGTTGTAGAAAGATAAGAACTTTATTCAAAGCACTGCAAACAAACATTTGTCTCTTTTCAAAAGTTTAAACGTGCTCCATGACAAGTCAGAGATGACAGTTCCGCTAGGAGCAGAGAATGACTGAGAGAGGGAGAAACAAAACAACCAATTCCAAAGCTGAGAGGCGCTGCACAATACTTTTAAGTAAGCGGTTTATCGCGCGTTATAGCGCAAGTAAGAAGGGTAACGTGAAAGCAATGTGAAGGTAGACTGTCAGCTGTTTCAGGGGTTTTCCCAGGGGCTTCTGTGTCCTCTGAGGGTGCGATCAGCGCTCCAGCTTACAACCCGAAGACTCTCCTACTGAGCTCGTGCCTTCATAGGTTAGTGGTTGTGTGTAAGAACTGTGTGTGTATGTAATTAAATGTACAGTACAATAATAATAATATGATATTTGTAACGTCTAATATGTCTTATTTTCTCTTATTTTGTCTAATATATTGGGTAATACAAGTGTAATGGTGACTAAAGGGAGTTATTTTATGTCTAGAGGGCTCTAATAATGTTAAAAAACGTATTTAGAAGGTCGTAAACAGGTTTTCTATACTCTTAACTGTGAAAATATTCGATTTATAAATAAAGAATCCTACTTCGCGAAAATTCATTTATCGCGGTAGAGTCTGGAACGGACTAACCGTGATAAACGAGGGTTCACTGTAATGTCTAGTTTTAACTGTTTTTGAAGCAGCACAAAAACAGGATTTATTTTCTCTGCTTGTACTGTTTTCAGATAAGTATACATAGTGCACATATCCATTATTAAAGATGTATCATTCTGAAGGGCAGATCTTACAGTATATATAATTGGTAAAGAAATATACTGTGTATCCAAATGTCAACACCAATAGTTGCAACATACTAAAATATCATTAAAAAAAACTCTGAAGAATAGAAAATGGAATGTGCTGTCATCTGAAAATTAAGTTTTATACATATATTGTAAGAACGAGACAAAACAGATCATAAAGAGTTGGGGCACATATGTTATCCCTGTATACTGCAGAGCAACAGAAGTAAATAACAGCAATTAGGCCTTTTCAGACGTGAGTCAAGAGTAAGACTGAATCCAGGTGGAGTGGGAGCTGATTATATGGTAGACAGGAAGAGGCGGATCCAGGAGGGTGGATGAAGTGACGTCTGAGAGGGTAGGAGTGTCACTCAGCGGAGCTGCAGAGGGAGGAGAAGAGAATACATTAAGTAACAGCGCCAACCCTGATTTGGAGGACAACTACCACCATCCGAGCCTTTCAGCTGTCTCGCATACACATGCGGGTGACTTTATATAATCTAAATACATGTAGAGAAAGTAATAAAACTAGGGGAAGTCAGGAAAAGAGTTGGGGTCCAGGTTTCAGAAACCTCATTTAATAAGACACAGTCAATCGCAGAAAAGAGTGTGACATGATTCGAGCCGTCTGTAAAGACTGATACTTCTGGCTAGACTAGAGTAGTGGTGCTCTGTAAGCTTCTTATATATGGGAGATCAGTCTTATTGAGAAACTAGTTAGAAAATGAACTACTGGTATCTCTCGTCCTTGTATAGTGGAAGGATTAGAATAGGCAGGACTTCTGGGAGATGGGCACAGATGACGTCCGTGGTCCTCTGGTGCATCCTCCTCCATACTGAAGATGAAGAAGGGCATGACGTTAAGGACTGTGTCACACCTGTACCCTTCTCCTCAGCTTCTATCTGTCCAGAACTCGTCAGGCACTCCCCAGATTGGCGTTTCTAGCTCTATTCAGTGTTTATGTGTATATTATACTAGCTGTCCCCTGCGGCTCTGCCCGAGTAGTAGTGAAACAGGACAGTGAGGAGGGTCCTGCCTGGCTCCCCATGCCTGACATCATGCTTCCCCCTCCCCTTGGCCTGCTGCGTCTGTCTCGGATTAGCGCAAATATAACGCACCTGCTAACGAACTAAGATGCTTAGCTTGATGAGAGAAGTCGCAAAATCAGCCGGAATGTTCAAGCAAATTATATAAAAAAAATGATCTTAATCCGTTAAGTAGTTCACTCGTTCGCTAGCTAAGCGGAGGTAAGGTATGCCCTGAGGCTGGGGTGTGAGTGAGGAGGGCCCTGCCCAGCTTCCCTCAGGCCACTGCGTATCTCTCAGATTCACGCAGTTAATTCGGTACCGCAAGTGAACACTCATACTTAGAGCAATGAGAGAAGCTGCAAAATCAACTGGAATGTTCAAGCAAATTATAGAAAAAATCCTGATCTAAATCCATTAAGTAGTTCTCTCGTGAAAAGCAGACAGACAGACGGACAGACTTTAGATTTTATATAGATATAAATATAGAGATATATATATATATATATATATATATATATATATATACATGGATACATACATCTATCTATCTATCTATCTATCTATCTATCTATCTATCTATCTATCTATCTATCTATCTATCTATCTATCTATCTATCTACACAAACACACACAATATATGTATTTGCAAGTAATAAGTATACTAAAACATTAGGACAATTGTGATGAGAATAAGCCATTCAGCCCAACAAGCTCCCCAATTCTATACGTCTAATGTCTCCACCATAACATCAAGTCGAGTATCAGTTGTTTGGCTGAAACCAGGAATCTCAGTTCAAAGACACATATCCTCTGCAGTAAACGCAAATGATTTTCACTCCATTTGAATACACACACACACACACATTTATGTCACAATATTTGTTTTTATGACTGGCTGTGAAGTAAGCCAATGACCTGTGGATACTGTCTGTGAACCTACTTGTGTGAGGGCTAGTAGTTCAGAGAGAGGAGTGAGCGACTACGGAGGATGGCCTTTAATAATCCTGTTTGAACTTTTTCGGTCAGCAAGCGTTGTGTGTGTGGTGAACAGAAGGTGGCTGGGTGCCAGTCATATTCTGTGCTGTCTTCACTGTCTTCTCGTGAGATGAACAGGTGATGGTAATGATGGACTCCATTGTGCACCTGTAGAAGAGCAAGTAGAGGTGCTCATGAGCCTCCTTGACAAGATCCGAGATGTGTTGTGCTCTCTTCAATTCATCAGTAATGACCACTCCATAAAATGTAAAGCTGCCCACCTTCTCCACAGCATTCCCTCTGATGTAGTTTGCCGGTGTGGTCTGCTTTCTGAAGCCTCTTTCCAGCTCCTTGGTTTGGTTGACATTGAATGTCAGATTGTTGTCCTGGCACTTTTCTTTGTATTGGGGATCAGACTCTGTGAAGGTGGGGTCCTCAGTCAGTTTGATGCAAACAAACAAACAAATAAATAAATAAAGGATATTTTATACAGAAACATACTCAGTCACATATTACTTCTGATGCTTTTGATTAACCAACAGCACAATAACTGAAGCCGACTGAAGTGGTGCTGGGAGGTATACCGGTTCATACCAAAAACCGTTTTTTATTTTTGTCATGATATGGATTTTTCTTATACCGCAATACTGGTTTAAATAGCCTAAACAACGTTCAGAACGTGGCGCAGCGGGAAACTGTTTATGAGGGGACCTTTTTCACTGCTACACCGCTATACACACATGCAACGGAGTACATGCGTTTAGTGAAAATTGACAGAGAACATTCCGAAACTGAAGCTGCAGCAGATGATAAAGTTGAACATGATGACACAGAAGAACTTTTGCTGAAAAAAGGAACCGCGTCTGTTGTCTGGAGATTTTGGTTTTAAAAGGTCGGATGTGGACCAAACAACTATTTACTGCAAATGCTGATGAGCTAAAGTTGTCGCTGGAGGCAGCAACACAAGCAATTTGCTGCACCACCTTAGCCGTAAACATGCTTTGGAGTACCATGAATGTATGGAACTAAGATTGGGACCCTCCACGTCCTCGGGTAAAACTGAAAAAGCAAAGGACACTCGAGACGGACGTCACTTGTAGACGCATTTGCTAGAGGTACTGCTTACGACAAATAAAGCAAGCGGTGGATCGAGATAACCACCGCCATTACAATCCATATAGCTAACGTGTCAGTGGACAGAGATTGTTAACATTAACAGAAAGTGTAGTTGGTTTACAAAAAATATTTACTCTCTATTCCTTTTCTAAGACATGTTCAGTGCAATACAACTTTTGACAAGCACCTCTGGATATTTTACTAAGGCTAAATGCCTCTTTGGATGGTTGAAAATATGCTGTCAAAATTGTATACAAGTTATTTGCAAAATTTGTTCAATAAAAAGTGTAATAGGTTATTCTTAGCCAGTCTACTGCAGTAATTGCAGTGGAAAATGTGTTTAACATCCACTTATGCATGGGGGAAAAATATACTGTTGAATACCGTGAAACTGGTATAATTTTGAAAAATACCGTGATAGAGAATTTTGGTCATACTGCCCAGCCCTACACTGAAGTCTTAGGAAATTTTCCTGGGCAAAGCCATGAAGCACAACTAGATTCTTATAAATGTAAATCCCACATCCGGGCTTTTTTAAATTTAGAAAAAGTCACAATTAGTGTAAGCCGCTGTAACTCCCAAGTGTTCTTAAGAAATGCAACGGTTTGCTTCATGAGGTAGAAGTACATAATAAATGAGAATAGTTGTATCAGATATTTGAAATACCAAAATGTGTGCATTCACTTAAATGTTTAATGTCGAAGTATTCTCGACTGTAGTAGAAATTTGTCATTTTTCGCCCTCTGGTAGAAGTCCATAGAGGGTGAGATTCGTAGTAATGGATCAAAAAATATCATATTCATAATCATTGGCCATGAAATAGTCTAAAACGATATCCAACATGCTTATGCTTGAAAGTTGTTTTAAACCTTCTTGGAGAGGCTCTTAGAGGGCTAGGACCACCAGTAAGTTATCAGTTATCAAAAATATTATCATATTCATGATCAGCAAACTCAAAATAGCATTAAATAACACTCCAAATGACTATACTCCCCATTTTTAAAAGTTTTGTGAAATTAGCACCATTGAGACCTCTTACTCTGAGTGGGTTGGCTGATGTGTCATACGCAACTTCAAGTCCTTCTGATCATTTTTACTCTTTATTATTATAAAGGTGTAATTTCCTGTACAACGTATGGTTCAAGAATGGCTTGAAAAGTAGTTTTTTGGGGGGTCTAGGGGGCCAAAAATAGGGGAGAACACCCCAAAACCTTGACCTCTTGCTTAACTATGTTGGGGTTTTCTCACGCTGTCAGTAAGCGGCGGACAAAATAAACTGAAGTGATTTCAAAGCGTTCATAAGGACTTCTTATAAACACAATAAAAATTACGAAATAAAAGACCAGCCTATTAAACTAGGAGATCCGCTGACGATGAAATAGGCGTACTGATTAATAAGAAACAAAAACCCGTGCGCTTTAAAAAAATAAACGCGTATTGACAACGCGACTTTCCTTTCCATCTCGGGCTGCTGTTGTGGAGAAAAAGTGCAAAAATTTTTAGACGAACCTTATTAGCTTTAAAAGTTTTTTTTTTTTTTTACTTTGGATGACCTAATCCGGCTTCGGATGAGCATATGAATACATGTATTAAACTTAAGGCATGTTGTAGTACAAAATAAAAGTGAAAGTGCGCCTTTCTACGGGCGTTGTAATATCTTCCAAGTAACATGTACGCGAATTGCTTTATTTAGGCTCTTTGTCGAGTAAGGGCCCGTATCCCTTTAAAGATATTACCCAGAATGCCATGTCATTCACGATGTTTCCAGAAGCGATCCTAACCCCGCGCACTGCGACTGCGCGTTGAATTAGGCGCGTTTGAATGCAGCCGGGTGTGTGGAAAGCCCGCGATTTGAAGCCGAACGCGGAGAAGACCTGTTGTCGAAATCTTGTGAATAGCAGCGCAGTGGACCTAACAGAATTAATATTTAATTGTTTAAAAAAAGCTTCAGTCTGGAAACTACACAGAACTACATTATTTCAACATCTACTGCAGTTAAATCAAGTTATGCCCAGTTTAACTGTTTCTTTGAACATTTAATACCGACACACGGACGGGTGCTGGGAAGGATTCCACATGAAATATCGCCTTCAGTTGCACGGTTCAGGTACCCGTTTATTAAATTATATTATGCTGTTTATGTCTAGCGTTGTATGAGTTGTTATAAGTATTTTTTAAATAAAAAAGGCAACCTCTAAAGATAGTGGGTTGGGTTACAAGCTGTGCCCATTTCCACTTTACGCTCCTTTCAGCGTGCGTTTCTCAGTAGGCTTTTGTCAGGCCACTGCTCTGTACTAGCGACGGGAAACCGAGCAATGGCCAGCTGTTCCTTATCAAGTTTTCTAATTATACAATTGGTGATACATTGTTTAGTAAATTGTTGTAATAACAGCTGAAAGTCAAAAAGACAAAAAAGGTATTTGACTTTAAAGCTGTATGTTCATTCTTCATTGTTCTGAGTGAGGTGGTAGAACTAGCGGCTAGATATAAATATTTGGCAGATCAACTGGGTAGTGATCTAAGTTGGAATGTTAATACCTAAGGTATTCCAAATGCAGTTGGTGCTTTTTTTCTGCTCATGATGCTATCTTTGTTAAAAGTATTAAAATATTGGTATCGATTGTTACATGTTTAGAATTGTTTCAATACTCCTTTTTCATGATCTCTAACCTTCAGCCTAGCCTACAAGTGGCTTTTGACAGTTGAGCCTCGTAGGCTATCAATTGGCATGACTCAAATGTCAGCCTTGTTTCTTACAATGTATTCTTTTAAAATTCTAGGCACATTAATCAGTGCGAGCTTGTAAACTGGTATGTTTGAAGGGGGATGTGACATATTTTGTTTTTCTACAGTTTAAAAAGTTTTTGTAGTCAAGAGAGGGGGGTCTGCAATTATTTTTACCTGCACACCAGTTTTATTCTGTGCAGTTCATTCGAGGGCAACACTCTTTAGCACTACGAATACGTCAGGCCCTTCATTTTAAAACCCTTTCCGCGAAGTGTGCTGTCACAGCGGGTTACTTTTTGATTGTTATATGCGATTTTAAAATAATATTTCATCACATTTACTATATACGTTAAGGCACTATATGTTTTCAGTGCTCAATTATATAAACAGTGGTGCTTCTCTTCCGTGTGCTCGTATACTCAGTGTATTATAGGAGAAATTGAAGTGTGGAATGGTGACTAAAGTTAAAGTTGATTTGATTTGGCTGGCTGTGGCATCTTCTTCATCTATGGGGTTTCCATAAATGCAGCAGTGTGGTGCATTTTCTTTTGAGTAGCATCACGAAAAATATTGGTCAGCACAACAATGATTGTGATTTTATTATTATTATTTTCATGATGGCTCTGTTTTGTTGTAGTTTTCCCTTTGCTGTTGGAGAAACCAGCTAAAAATTCTAATCTGCCTATATAAATTCTGGTTGTGTTTGGATGGGAACTATAGTCTTTGGAATGGGCTGTAATGTGCATTAAGGTTAATGTCAAGGCTATTGACTTGTCATGTAGCTAATTATTTCAATGCTCAAATGATTAAAGCTTCTATTTTTTTTTCATTAATGTAAAGATTTCATTGCAGGTAGAATTGCAATTTATTTAAATATTGAGTTACATTTAGCTCAGTGGCTTAAGGATCTGGACTGGTAAGTTGAAGGTTGCCGATTGGAATCCCAGGAGTAACAGAAGGAATGCTACTCCTTTGGGGCTTTGAGGAAGACCCTTAAACAGTCAGGGTTTGCTCCAGGGTTGCTGTACAAATAGCTGACCCTAAAATTCTCTGGATAGTAAGTTGGGGTATGTGAAAAATGACAAATTCCTAATACAAGAAATTGTAAATGACAATTAAAGAATTAAAATTTAAAAATAAAAATAAAATCACATACTGTATTGGACATTAAAATTGGTATTGATTTTCAATTTTTTTCTTAGCATCATATCAAAGTTTGACGTTTTTGGTATTGTGACAATCCCAGCAGACACACTAGCATTAAGTATTTTCAGACAACAAATTATTGAGCAGAAGAATGTCAAGAAACGCTGCTGGGGCTCCCTCATACTTAAAACAATATACTTTTATAATGCCTCACTGTGACTGTGACAGCTCTTGTATCTTTAGTCAGTAGTTTTCTTATTTTTAGTAATTCTTGTGTGTGTTTGATAGGAGTTTGTGTTGCACTATTATTTTTTGGACTACTGTAAAAAACAAAACTTGGGGTAAATTAAGATTGATCTGTCCAGCTGTCTAGTTTTCTATCTATAGATCTGTCTGTTATATAACATAATATAAGGCAAAGGTAACCAATACTAGAGAATAGCGAGTAATTTAATGAATTTCCATGCAAAAAAAAAAAAGAATCTCTTGCTACTTGTGTTACACAATCCACATATCAGTTATCCAGTCGTTTGCTCACAACATGCAAAATAATGCAGACATTTTGTAAAATAAAGATTTTCAGAAAAATCAGCATACATTAGAAAGAAGAAATGCAAGTCACATGAGATTTGAGTTTTTGATTTGAAGATCCACCTCTCATTCCTCATTGGTCAAGAGTCCTATCACAATGAACTGATGAGACAGACCAGGCATCGGCATCTGATTGTTGAATTCTTTGTGAATGTAAGGTGCTGAACTTTACTAGCAAAAAAAGGACAGGCATGGTTAGTGCATTAAGTTAATACTAACATTTAATGAACTCTGCACACAGAAAATTTTGCCTTGGACAGCACTATTTTCTCGCCATAACACCACTGGTTATTTTCAATATTCTTTATACTTTGTTTAGCACCTTTTTTTTTTTTTTTTTTTAAATCGCAGTCCATAAAAACATCCTAAAGAATGTACACAATTTAAGAGAGGACTCTTGGCCAATGAATTAGATGGAGGGGCAGATCTTCAACTCAAAAACTTGGTCCCATGTGACTTGTGTTTCCTGTTAGTGATGTGCACTGATTTTTTTGGAAGCATTTATTTAACAATATTTTAGCAAAAAATGCATGCGTCTTTCACCTTCGTGTGTAAACGATTAGATAACTGACATGTGGATTATGCACACATTTTTTTTGCAAGTGCATTTTTTAATGTCATTTTCCATTGTAAACCACTGGTCACCATTGGCTTTTATTATATTATACAATTTATTTTATTTTCATTCTCCATGAAAACATGAGATTCCTAAATTTTTCCTGGTCATCAGTATAAAACACTGGGTAAGTGACACCCAAAAATGATTTTTCAACATGGATGTGGGAATTGAGTTATCTGATATAGTTTACCTTCACTTGGAGTTCTTCATTTCTTGATTCAATGGTCAGTCAAACCAAAATTTAGGAAAGTGGCAGCAGGTTGTCAGATATTCAGCAAAAATTATTGGAGCTGACAGAGATGATTTGGTAAACATGCATGGCGGAAGGTGATAGTGAAGAAACTGGAAGTCATGTCATCTAATGACAGGCAGCCATTACACTCGACACTTTAAAGACCCCACACAAACCACTACAGAAATGTATTTTCTTTTCAGCGCTTTGCGATTTTTTTAATAAATACCAGAGGTAATAAAAATGTAGTGGTCCAGAAATTGTCATAAGTGTTGTGTAACTGTCTTGGTATAAAAACCTCCTGTCAAACCATTAGTGGCAGTTTTAGAAATGATGTGACCAGTTCAGAAGTTTTGTGCAACTTTTTTAACCTTGTAGCGGGGCCACATAGTGTTAAATGTCAGTTCTGAGTGCGTCTCGTTTCATTGTCCCGTTTACTGTTTGTGTATCAGTTTATGCCGTCCCCGTAAAAAGGGGGACGGATGATGGAAGGAGACCACAGCCGCCAACCTGGAAAACACCTGTTTTCAATCAATCAATCCCAGCCGTCACAGGACTATGTAAGCCATCAGGAGGAGAAGGAAGGAGAGAGGAGAGAAGGAGATTTTTCATTCACGGCCACGAACCAACGGTACCAGTTATTGTCCACATCGCGCTTGCCAATCCAGTTTGTTTTTCCATCTGCCGGATTTATTTCACGGACCTCACCACGAAAAACCCCGGGGTAGGACTTAATCATCCACCATTCACACGAGGATTCACGGTGAGGCTGTTCCATTTTTTCCGGGGAGATTCAAACCACTCAATATCACTAATTCAGTCATCCGCTTTCAGGACCGTTTCATTATTGCCGGACTCACATTCTCATTCATTTTCAGTTTATCATTCATTGTTGTTTTCGTGTTGTGTGTTTATTTGTTACAGGGACAAGGGAGGGTTTTTGTTGTATATATTTATATATGTTTGGTGGTGTTTTGTTATTGCTGGGGTGGAGGGATATTTGTAGTATTTATATGTTTCTATTTTTATATTTCATTTCATTTAATACATATAATCTGTTTAATTTTACATCCTGTTTGTGTACTTATATTTTTCACCGTCGATTGTGGGGAAAAGTTCAAATGGTAAGAAGTACGGCTTGATAGTTAGATTATTTCTCAGTTAATTATCCAGGCCACTGGTCTTGGAGGTGTAGCTGCCGGCTGGGTAAAAGGGGTCGGCCGTTACAACCTGCTGTCTTTGTTTTGGTCTGTTTTGAGTTTAGCTATGATGGCAGATTTTGTGTGTTCTTGTATAAATCCTTTAGGCTGTTTTTATTGACTGTGATTTAAAAAAAAAAAAAAAAAAAAGTAAAAATGAATATTAAAAATAACTAGTGGTAGTTTGAAAATTGGTGTGGGCAATCCCAGAATTTAACTTTCTGTGAGCAGACTACACTGATGTTAACACAAACTTTTCTCACTAATCACGTCTGTCCCTCTTTTGCTAATGACTGGTGAGACATGCAGGTTCAGAACCTTTCATGTCACAATAAATCACAAAATGGGATGTTGGTGGTTGGTCTGTCTCATCTGACATTGTCATCGTCTGATAAAATACAGCCAGTGAGATGTGAATGTAAAGTGAGAGTGCCTAAATCACCTGCTGCCCAGCTATGAACGACAGCAAGACATTAAGCTTAGAATTCTGCGACTTTGAGGTGACAAAGGACAACCCACAATAAAGCTGGCAGAATACGTAGATGGCACACACTGGACTGCCCATTGCACGTGAAGTTGCAGCACTCACCACCATGTGGTCAGATATTTAAAGCTCAGTGAGAGGCCAGCAAACCAATGAAAAAACAATTGTGCATTCAGACCTGTTCTTTCTGCTCTTCCGTGTAACAGGAGCATCAGACTGCTGGCTTCTTTGCATGAGGTGGTGTATAATGGGCATTCATAGTCTTTCTTTGTGGCTTTTGTTCAAATTTAGCACAGTCCTCCTCAGTGGTGGGTGATAATTGAGATACAGCGTCAAATCTTGTGAATGATGTATCCCTTAGATTGATCCCCTTTCATTTTTATTTCAAATTATTGTTACCGTCTTTAAGGGAGCAAATGATTCTGGACCTTTCGTACCTCTTCACTGGCGTGTGCATCATGGTGGTGTTTGGCATAAACTCAAACCAGAAGTTCAAAAACTCCATTTAAAAAAGCAACAATAGACAGACTTTATTTTGTGATGGGCAATGACCTTCGTTCTACATCGTTAAACTGGATAGTTTAGGTTGGACACATGCACACTGTGGGGACAACTGATCCAGTACCTAAGCCAATTTATGTAAGAAAATTGAAAAAAATGAAGGAGACATAGCCAAGGGTTTTTCTAAACATTATAATTATAAGTTAAAAGACTGAGGGTAGGTTATTATTTAGGATAAATGTGGTGCCCCACTGACCCACAAATGGCACTGTAAATAACTTCCGTACATCAGAAGACTTCGGTGTTACCTGATGAGTCAATGTTTTATGTAGCACCTTTTAAACAGAACTAACTACATTTTTTTTTCTCCATTCAGCAAAGTGATATAAAAGGTATGAACTAAGTAAAAAAAGCCCTTCTGGACTGGGGTTTTGTATTTGTGTGTCCAACACGAGTACCCACCCCAGTTTTTAGTATTGTGATAGTGAGCTTGGGGCTCCCACTCTCATTAGACCTTAAAAAACAAATGTAAATGATGAAAGTTTGTGAATAAAATGTGAAGTCTTCAATTTGTGGCCAGTTAAAAACAAACATATATAAAGTGTGTAGTTAATTGAAGTCTAAAGTCCATGACAGCTATCACAACACAGTGGGTAACTCTGAAAATTAATGAGAACGATAATACTTGAAAGACTGTTCCAGAGTTTGCCCAAACTCATTAACTAAATCTCTCATTTAAATACATCCTAAAGACTTTCAAATAGAAAAAAATTACATTAATGCTATATAAGCATTAACTGGATTTGAAAATGCTGAGATGCACAAATTTATGGAAGAGTGAAACTCTATCAGGGTTCCATTCAATGCCGACTCCCTTTCAGCCTCTTGCCATGGGTCATGATACGCTGTCCGGCAAGGTAAACAGCCGTGGGCTCGGCTCTTATCTCTCGCTATATGCATATCTGCAAAGGAAATACACAACAGTGTAGCCGTCTATAATTAGTGCTTTCTGATGGGAGGGTTACCTTGCATTGGTAATCAGGCCTGCTTCCTAACCAGCAGACACAAAAGAGAAGGCTGGCAGGTTGTGCGGGGTCACTGCTGTGCACAGATGGGAGACTCAAGGTGAGAAAAGACCTTAAAGTCTAGAGTTTCAATGACAAAGTTCAATTAGTAAATGTGCTCTAAGATTTTTCAGGTCAGGAAAACTGAAGTTTTAAGGTCAGGTTAGGCTTACTAACCATGGTGACGGAGTGTGGTGATTAGGACACACAAGTAAGGATTTTGCTGCACGTTACACACATGACACGGCTGACCCTGTAAACCTGTATATTTAAATAGGCCATTGTGATGCCAGTTCATAGATCCAGCTTGTCTAGTCAGTAACCATGTAGAGTTTGCGTGGGTTTTCCTCCAAGCCCTTTGACATTCCCCATGACATGTAGTTTAGTCTAGTTGGTGATTCCAGTCTGGTTCTTTAGGTGAAATGTATGTGCTTGGGCCCTGTAATGAACTGGTGTCTTGTCCAAGGTTTGGTTGCTGCCTTGCACGCAATTCTCCCAGGATAAACTTCGACGTCTTGTGACACTGAATTAGATAAAACTACTTTGAGTATGTTTGTTTTTTTTCTGACTCTCTGTTTAACTGCCATTTTTCAGGTTCACCCAGGTTTCATTAGGTTGACTGATTGACTTCAAAGAAGGAACTTTTAGGGGCAGGCACCCTGTTGTATGGAATGCCATTTGTGGCTGTTATGAAGAAAAAATTAAATTGAAAGAGTTCAGTGATATATATAAATGAGTCATAAAATAGTGAAAAAGAAAACATAAATAATTCAAGTCTAATTATTGTGAAGTACAATGTCATCATTTTATTTTGGTTTTAACCATGTAGTTGTTACCTTTTACATTTTAATTATTGCATGTGTTATTTCAAAATGGCTGTATTTTATACTGTTTTTATTTAACAAAGCACATTTTTCCAAATAGTACCTATCAGGATGGCAGTTTTAGTGCCAGTGGTATGTATTTCAAAATGCCTCTTTTCATGATTGGTTTCATCATTTGTCAATCAACACAATTAAAAATCATTTCATGTTGATTACTTTTTCCTAAAAACAGAATCCTGATATATAAAAAAAAAACACCTAATACACAACAAAACTTGTTAATTTTATGTAATACAATGTGTGCCAAAATGAAATAGAGGTAATTATGAACTAAACCACATTAAAAAGTACAGCAATTAATTTAAATGAGTCATCTAATTATTATTAAATACATTGTCATTTCATTTTGACTCAACAATGTAGGTAACGTACATTTAATTTGTTGTGGTCAAGCCAGGGCTCCTTGCCTGGCTCCTGTTTAAAGTGCTTCTTTTTGCCTTCATTCTTCTCTTTTCATTATTATTTATTGCTTTATATTTTTTTAAATAACATTGTTTTGTTCATTTATTATTTATGTATTATCTATTAATTTTATTCTTTTTGGTTATTCTTTAGTGTCTTGTGTTTTGCCATTCGTTTATATACCTTATATTTTGTGGGTGGATCTCTAAAATGCGGGTCCACCCATCCATCATAGTTAAAGGTCTGCCCCATTCTTATAAATGTAGCTTGTGAACTAATCTCCAGATTGGCTCATTTCAAATGCACTGTGGTAGGTTTTGGTAGATCTTGTAAGGATCATGTTTACTTGAATTTTTGCTCTGGTGTTAAACTTATTTTACTCTGTTACTTAGGTTGTTATAGTAGATTTAGTCTTTTTTGCTGTGGGCTGCCTTTTAGGCAAATCATTTTTTGCTGTTTTGCACTTTTGTTATATTTTTCCTTTCCTATCAATAAAACCTCCTTCATAAATATTTCTTGTGGCCTTGCTTTGTAAAAGCCTGGAGTTGATGGTTATCCTCTTGCTTCTGGGGCATTTCATGTGTGTTTTACAGAGTATGTTTAGTTTGAACTTTGAGCATGAAGTGTATATTGGCTTAGTGTAGGCTGAAGTCAGCCATTCAAGTGGAAGCTAGGCTGATGAAAGAACATAAGAGATTTGATAAACAAGGGGAGACTTTTTAGTCCATCATGCTTGTTTGTTTAGCTTGTATTTGCTAAGCTGTCCCAGTATCACATCCAGGTACTTCTTAAAAGTTAAGGATTCTCCTTCAACTGCTTGTCTCAGTAGTTTTGTTCCAGATTCTCTTAACTTTCTGGCTTCAGTCCTAAATGCAGTTCCCCTAAATTTCCACTGAGGTCCCAGAGCATGTTCTTCATCCTTAAGCCAAAAGAATTCTGCTGGATCTACTTTATTAGTGCCTTTGATAATTTTGAAGACTTAGATTAGGTTCCCATACAGTCTCCTCTACTTGAGACTAAACCGGTCTAATTCTCTGAGTTTGTCACAGTAGGACATGACCTTAAGTCCTGGGATGCTCCTGCTTGCTCAATTCTGCACAGCTTCCAATGCTGCTGCGTCTTTCTTGTAGTATGGTGACCAAACCTGCACACAATACTCCAGATCTAGTCTCATCAGTGTATTATATAGTCCGAGTGTAACATCCCTCAATTTATATTTAACTTTTATTGTTCTCCTCTGGGTAGGGAGAAGGGATTCAGGTCTGCTGTCCTGGATGTTTGTGAAGACTTCACACCATTTTTCACAACTTGTGAGACTAAATCGCAGCATAATTTTTGTAGGATTTATTTTTAAAAATCTTTGTTATGATGAGTAGCACACAAAATTGAGTTAAAAGGTCCATACAACAGGCCAGGGCTCTCCCTAGGCTGACGAGAAGCCACACCTAAGGCAGCCTGACCACAATACTCTACTGGCTGGCAATGTCCAATATGGGATTAGAAGTGCTTTTGGCCTTAGAAGATCAGAATAACTTCAAATAATATGAAAATGCCTATCAAGGGAAAGAAAAACGAAGCCTTAGCTTGAGATTCAGGTCTTATCAAAGAAGAATTTATTTATATAAGCAAAAAAGAACAAAAATTGTAAAAATAAGACAAAATGTAAACAACAAAAACATTTCTATAAAATGGTTTTATACACAGGAGGTAGTTCAAAGTGCTTTATAAGATGTAATGTAAAGTGTAACATTTCAAAACATAAATCAATATGGACTTAAACAGATTACCTTCTACTAATTATACAGTATGAGTCTTTATATATAGTCTCAACAGATGAGTGGCGATGATAAGATCAGATAGTTGGGAGGACAGAAAAAAAAAACTCCAGATAAGCTATCTATTATATAGTGCCTTTCATTGTTATTGTTCTATTTTATCAGACCTTTCACATATTATCCTTATATAGTGCATTTTGTGCATCTTTATAACTATTGTTTAGTGCTTTTCATATCTGTCTATCTATCATACTACATGCATTTCAGAACAGGTAATCCACCTGAAAGTTAAGAATGTTCATGCCTGGCCAGTACTTGAATGGGAGGCCATCAAGGAAATGATTGGGTTGCTTTAGGTAGAGGCGTTGAAGATGCCAGCAGGGGGTGCTTACCCTGTGGTCTGTGTGTGAATTCCAGTGCTCTAGTGCAGTGACGGGAATACTTTGCTATAAAAATTGTGTCATCCTTCAAATGAGCCATAAAACTGAGGTCCTGACTCTCTGTGATCATTAAAGATCCCTGGGCGTCCTTCATAAAAAGTAGGGTGTATACGGATTTCCAGGGTAAATTGCCGTGCATGGCCTAGCTATTCTGTCCCAGTAATGATCCCCTGTCTCTAATTGGCTATCTCTTGTACCCTTTAACCACGTAAGAGCTAATGTGTAGTGAGCATACTGGTGGAAAATCCTGATGGATGCTTCACATTGGTGGTGGATCAAGTGGCTCCCCACTATGTAAATGTAAATAATGATCTATCTGTCTATCAGGTTATAGACTCCTTATTGTCCCTTACACAGTGTACAGTGAAATTCTTATTTACATATGCATTGCGGTGCCACTCTCCAGTTGCATGATTAGTGATTGATATGAAAGGCGTTTTATAACAGTACAACTACCTGACCTGAAAACGTCTGTCTTACCTACTAATATGTGTTTACATGATGCTGGTTTATACACAATAACATGACATTGTTAGAACCTCAGGGTGTATAAATTGGTAAAATAGAAAAATGAGAAATAAAATCAGGAGCTTCAGTACATGTAGCTGTACACCACAGCATTAAAAGCAGCCTTTGGTTTCTGTGTTTCCAAGCTATCCATATAGCACAAGTCAAGACAGACATGTATCAGCTTTCCACAGATTTGCTATTTTACTTAAAATTAGAAAGAATGTAATTCACTTTAGGAACGCTGAGCAGCACAGCCGTTTGTTAAAGTTGTTCTTAATGAATTGGCAGACTTCATGCATGAAGGGGTCACCTCACATAAAATCTTCAGATGAGTGGGGGAGGGGGTGCCTTGCATTTATGATTTATATTTTTTTTATTTTTTTTGCAATGCAATTTATTAAAACATGTAAAAAAAAATATATAAGCATATAAATGAAAAAGAAAAAACTGACATCCTAAAGAGTTCTTGCCTTCGTTGTGCACACATTTTTGTTTCTTTTCTCCCCCACTGGCTTCCTCGCACTCTGTTTTGATGGAGCCAGCCTCACACAGGACTGTCTTGTCCAGCGAGAA
The DNA here is from genome assembly GCF_900747795.2 of Erpetoichthys calabaricus. NCBI lineage: Eukaryota > Metazoa > Chordata > Cladistia > Polypteriformes > Polypteridae > Erpetoichthys > Erpetoichthys calabaricus. Next base: position 99,104,374 of record NC_041409.2, on the reverse strand, counting down.
GAAAGATGGCCATTGTTTGCTCAGCCCAAAAGAAAAGGGATATATGAAAGCTTTTGTGCGTCTGGAGAAACTGGCAAAGTGAACTTTTGGGTTATTATTTAAATGCCGCCCAAGTGACACTTTTCTTTTGAAAAAGATTTTTGTCTTTGCCACCCCCTACCCCCACCACTAAAGCCGTCAAAATGCTAGGACTATGTGCACCCTGCTGGCTAATATAATCTCTCCCAGGTCCTGAGTCAGCATTTCTAGGCTGAGATATTAAAAGGAATTTCCAGATTTATGGAGGTATCTGTTGCAGGAGATAACAGGATCCCTGGACAGATTCCAGCACTGGAAAAAGGTGTTAATTTCTCAATGGCAGTCGGCATACTGTAGATGAGAGAGACGTATCTGAGGGTACGGGAAGAGGTCATAACCTTCTGACTTTTAACAGAGGAAAAAATCAAAAAGCCCGCAGCTGGAGGTTGTTGTTCTTCATTCTGCAAGTTCACTTCCAGGCAGCTTAATAAACGGATCCTAGGAGTGAAATTACGTAATTGCAGAGTTCAGTGGAATAGTAAAATGTGTAAGAATGGAACATAAAATTAGAAACACGATGATAAACTACAGCATTGCTGTCAGCAAATAACTGGCATCTATTCTGTGCGGCTTTTTAAAATGTATTTCTCCTTTTCATCATTATTATGGAAATAGTTACTATTTGGACTGACCCCAAGAAGCCATTGATTTACAGCTTCTCGCAAGCTGAGAGAAAATTTAACAGAAGCATTTGGCAGGGCAATTGGCTACTGATAGAATGTTCTCACACTTTAGTTGATTGAAACAGTTTTTATTGTTCCTTGCCAGAAAAAGAAATCATTCAATCCTGGTAAAAACGAGCGGCTGCGTCTGCACAATGATCAGCGGGCATCAGGGCTACTGGCCTGGCCATCTCCTCTGGTGATTTGAGAGCTGCCGACATGCAGCCAAGAGGCACGGTGAGCCTTGGGGGTGGGGGCTCTAGTCAAAGAAAAAAGGGGGTACCAAGAAAAGTGCATGGTCTAGACAATCAAGAGTTTTATGGTCTTTTAGGGGCAGAAATTACTCAAATCTCATGATACAATAATGTAGTGTTTTTGTTTTGTGTTTGTCTTTAAATAGGTTTAGACAATCAGTAATGTCACATGTCTAGTAAAACTCATATTTGTGTCTGCTGATTGTCATTCTACAGCACTATGATGAGTGAGTAGAACTACTTGACCTCAAAAGTCCTGTTTTCCTTACCTTGTAACTTGCATTTTCCTTATCTGAAAAATTATTGAACAATGTATTGCTGTGCTTCTTCCCTCTGTTATACAGCCTTACTAAATCTTTTGGTGCATGCAGGTAAATGAATGTCAGTCAGACATGTTTAACATACTTGGTTAATTTTACTGAAGCCTTTGAAAATTTTGAAAACCTGGATCAGATCCTGATACTTCCTATACTGGAAAATCATTATGTGATTGATCGATAGGGATGGCACTATATAATAAATAGATAGATGAGTTAGGCACAGTATAACACATTGGAAAGAGAATGCATGATTGACTGATATCTAAGAAAGATACTCTATAGTCTTGGATTGATACTAAAATTTTGACTTCAGTGTTTGATATGTAGCAGATAGAAAGATAGTTCGGAAAAGACACTGAATAAGAGATGCACACTGATGTGCTATATTATAGATGTGAACGGTAGTACATGATAGAGTGTTGTATAACAACAACATTTATTTGTATAGCACACTTACATACAAAGAATGTAGCTGAAGGTGCTTTGCATGATGTCAAAGAATAAATTACAAAAATAACAATGGAAATGTGCTATATAATGCACAGCTTAATAATAATAATTCTTTGCATTTATATAGCGCTTTTCTCACTACTCAAAGCGCTCAGCAATTGCAGGTTAAGGACCTTGCTGAAGGGCCCAACAGAGCAGAGTCCCTTTTGGCATTTACGGGATTCGAACCGGCAACCTTCCGATTGCCAGTGCATATCCCTAGCTTCAGAGCCACCACTCCGTCCTTGATTGATATATGGGTTAGGCACTATATTACAGATATGAAGGATACTACATGATTGATTGAGACAAAGGAAAGGTACTGTACAGTGTTGGATCAGTATTAAAATTTTTACTTTGACACCAATGCCAGCTTTTAGACCACAGTACCGGTACCGGAATGGTACTGAAGCAAATACTGGATAAAACTCTCACTCCAGTAAACCTACCATTTTCTTTTGGTACCAACTACTGGTACCATACTCTTCTAAAACTGTTTTTTTGTACTTGTGTACTGTGCAACCCTATTACTATAGTATAGAGGGATGGGTATAAAGGCTTTAGATTAACAGATATGAAAGATGCTTTAAAATAGATATAAAAGAAAGAAAGAAAGAATAACATAAGAAACAAGTGAAATGAGAGGAGACCATTCTGTTGTTTAGTGAATAGCTAAGCTGCTCCAATATCTCATTCAGATCCAACTTAAAGGTTGTCAGGGTTTCTGCTTCATCTCCTTATTGGAGTAGTTTTTTCAGATTCCCACAACTCTTTGTGTAAAGAAGTGCTTTCTGGCCTCAGTCCTAAACACTCTTCCCCTTAATTTCCACTTGTGTCCTCAAGTACGTAACTCAGCATTAAACTGAAAAAATTCTGCTGGATATACTTTATTACTACCTTTGAGGAATCTGAAAACCTGGATTAGATCTGCTTGCAGTCTCGTTTCTGCTTGAGACTAAACAAATTTAATTTTCTGAGTCTGTCACCGTAGGCCACAGCTTTCAAATCCCATAATTCACCTGGTTGAGCCACACTGCACACCTTCAACTGCTGCTGTCTTTTTTTTTTTTTTTTTTGTTGTTGTGTTGTGTTGTGACCAGAACTGCATACAATATTCCAGATGAGGCCTTGATAGTGCATTTTATATTTTGAGCATGATGTCCTTTGATTTATATTCATCAGTTTTGACTATATACAGCAACCTAACATTTATTTGCCTTTTTAATAGCTTCTGCACTTTGTTCAGGTCAGCGGTTTTCAATCCTTTTGACTTGTGTTCCATCTGAAGTATGTTAGGCTCTTTTCAGACTATGCACAGTAGATGGAAACTGGAAATTGGCAAGTACCTTGGAGTAACGAGTGTCTGCATTTAATAAGAATAGATCGATGAGTGGCAAAAGCCATGAACTGCCATTTGGGAAAGACTGGGCTAAAATACGTGACTTACCTTTGCAAACTAGCAAAAAAATTCTACAGACACTGGCTTAGATGATGAAAATGTGGTGTCAATTATGCCCCTAAATCCTTTTCACAGGTTTCTTCCAGTTGCTCATTATCTCCCATCTTGTGTCTCTAACTGATGCCTTTTGTGCTTGTGTAACACTTTGCACTTTTCCTTCTGTTTGCCCAGTCCTGAAATTTGTCCACGTCTTCTTTAATTGTTTTTGCTGCCTCGTAAATGTCTTGCCATTTCTCCAATTTTTGTATAAGGCATTATATAACAAGAAAGGTACCTTATAATAAATAGACAGACAGACAGCTGCATAGATACAATTGGTTCTAAATAATGAGGCAATATGTAACAGATAGATGGTTGAAATGCTGGACAATGGGAAATGATGTTAAAAAAAAAAAAAAAAATCCATGAAAAAAAAAATCATGTTACTTGTTGCAGTTTCCACATGACAGTTAACTAGTTGTATGCTCACGACGAACAAAACACGTTCAGTTTTTGGTAAAATATTGTTAGATATATCTGGGGAAAAAACAGCACTCATTGTCAACAGAAAACATAACTCACATGAGACTGAGTTTTTGATTTGAGGATAAGACTGGGTTATGTGACATGTAACTTTTTTTTCTTTCTTTCTTTTGTCTACGGATGTTTTTCCAAGTCATTTGCCGTTGTACAGCTTTGGTCACCATTGGCTTGTATTCTATCATAAACTTTTGTTGTCTCTGTTGCACATGAAAACATGAGATTCAAAATTTTTCTTGGCCAGTACTACAAAGTACATAGTGTAAGTAATCTATAAAAAATCATTTTTGGGTGGAGTATTTCTTTAATTCCAAAAACAAGACCAATGTGAAATTAAACCAGAAAATGCAAAGACTGGCAAAATCACAGTGCCCTTCTGAAGTACTTGGCTCTCTGTCCAGGATGTTTATGCAGGAGAATGACACATCATGGTGGCCCTACCTCCCGAGGCTCAACTCATGAAACACAAGGTTTATAAATTAAAACACTAAACCATAAGTGTACTTCATGAATGAGTGTAAAACTATTTTCATATGAAACAATATTTAAAACATAAAAATAAAAAGACACACACATTCATAACATAGTATACATAGTACAATTTAATAAAGAGAAAAAATAACCATGAAATGTTTACTTGAGTCTGAATTTCTGAAATTCATTGTAACAATAGAAGCCCATCATCACTGCCAAATAACAATGATCATGGTGGGTATACAGTACTCTCACTCAGTCATTGATTTTTCTGACATTTACTCCATGAAAGCTCAAAAATCCCAAGTAAATCTGCAAGAGTTTCCTAAATTTTCACTTCCTGTCATTTCTTCCACAGCTTTCAGTAGTTCTGGACGAAATCCAAAGACAACATCCTCCACAGAGCGTGAGCAGTGTGGCCTCTGTAGGCAGTTGTGATGATGGTATTGAAGCTTTTTTCATGATATGAGAAACCAGAATGTGGAGCTTTTTCATAAATTAAAGAAAAAATCCTGATTTTTTTTTTTTCTTCATTGGACTATTAAATGCAAATGATTAATTTATTATATGAACAGTAGTAAAAATAATAAACTTTATATAGCACTTTTTACTTGCTATCTTGACAGAGTGATATTTGGAGTAAAAACATAAAAAAAAGAAAAGATAAGATTTTTTTTATAGATAAACATTTTTTTAAATAGTGGATTATTTGCTACACTTTAAAAGGAAATACAGGAATTGCTATACCATTTAAAAGTCTTGCATAAATTTACTGTATGGATAAGCCAGAATAGCACAAATGGCATCCTCCATAATGCAACTCATTAAGGCTGCACGGAGTTCCTGGGCACGAGCATCTATGATACCAGCCATACACATTGATGCATTAAATGCATCCACAAACAACTTTCCCATTATCACTGTTATAACAATCTACTACTAGATCCTCTTCAATCTATATTTTGCAAGGGTCACTCCAACAAGACTGCATGGCTTTCAGTCACAAATCCTCTTAGATCTTCTCAAGTTGCTTCTTTCTCCTTTGTCCTTATTTTTCTTGACCTTTCATCAGCTTTCAATATTGTTAACCACTCTTTTTTTAGCTTTTCCCTTGATAAACTCAGAATCAATAGTTCAGCTCTAGAGTCATTCAAATCCTACCTTTCTGACTGATCCTTTTGTGTCTACTTGGGTAACTCTTTGTCTTCACCATAGAAACACTCCACAGGTGTGCCTCAAGGATCACTATTGGGTCCATTTCTGTTTTCTCTCTACATTTGTTTCTCAACCAATGTTATTTCTTCTCATGGCTTCTCCTAGCACCACTTTGCTGATGATGCACAGACCTTACTCTAAGGGTGTACTGACATTAGGTGCATTTTTTCAGTGCCGGGCCCGCACTCTCACTGCGCTTAATGTTCTTGGCCCGGACATGCTTTTGTCATAATAATGCGACCTTGTGTAAAGCCAATACAAAATTTGAACATGGAGTAACAGCATGAATACCAAATTGATTTTACTTTTTTTTTTTTTTTTTGGGGCTGTGTAGGAAATTGCAGCGTTTTGTTGTTAATCGTGCTACGTGTATGACAAGATTTTTATGGAGAGAACTGATGTTACGGGAGGAATTTGCAGCTTTTCTTGCTAACTACAATTCATGTTCATCTGTAAAATTAGAATTAAATCCTGGTTTTAATGAGAATTGCACTATCTGACTTGTCACATTGTTGACGTCATGTCTGTTTTCCGTGCTTGGGCACATTTAGCAATCACACTGTTCCTGAATCCTACTGTACCATGCCCTGCACACCTCTTCCAACCAGGCCAAGGCACAGAATGGTTGGACCGGCACAGAGCGATCACACTATTCAAACAAACTAGACTTTAGGGGGGAGGTACATGCGGACAAACATGCTTCTGGCACACAACACATTGCTAGTGTGAGTACACCCTAATTTTCTCTTACATCACTGGTTTCAGTCCAGATCTCCTACTGCCTCTCTGCCATTTCATTATGGATGAATGCTCATCACATTAAACCTAACGTTTCAAAGTGAGATATCCTGTACTAGCTTTCTGATTCTCCTTCCTCAGATTTGCCTCTAAGCATTGCTCTTGTTGAAGATATCTCATTTAGGTTGGGAATCTTGGCTTGACTCTGGACTCTTCTAATTCATTCATTGAAAGTATTTCTTCAGTGACCCAATCGTATAGTTTCTTTATAGCATTCAGAGGATCTGACCCTTCCTTGCTAATAATTCCAAACAACTGTTCTCTGAACTGGGCTATAGCAACTCGCTCTCTTTTGGTGGGACTTCCTTTGACTGCTTTTCGACCTCTCCAGTTCCTCCAGAGTGCAGATGTTTGAAAGGTGTTCTCTGTTCTTCGTTTCAATACTACTGTACAACACCTCTGCTTCGGTCTCTTCATTAACTTCCTTTTGCTGCAAGAATCTACCTCAAAACTGTTGTCTTGACCTGTGGTTCTCTGTTCCTCAGCATATCTCCATATGTCCCTTCAAGAAGTCTCTGCTCTGCCTGTCTGCTGTCTGTCATTCCTCTTTCCAGACGTGCTAAGACTGGACAATGCTTCTACATTCTTGCTCCAAAGCTGTGGAATGATCTCCCTTTGGCTATTTGAACTACACCCAAACTACTCCTATTTAAGCGTCTTTTGAAAATGCACCCATTCGTTAACTATTTGTAACTGCTTAGTGTCTCCTATAGGACAGCTACTGTTGTACTGAAAAGAGTGTAGGATACTAATGTGTGTCTCAGTCTAGTTGCAGGTTGATTTATTTAGGAGCAGTAGTAGTAATATTATGACTTCCTCTTCTCTGTTGTGTTTGATGCTTGCACCTTCTAATCATTCTTGTATGTTTTATAACTTGTTTTGTAAATGGCCTTGGAAAAAGGTGTCCCTTAAATAAATTATAATAATTACAATATAAACTGCTTAAGAAAATTACAGGAACGCTTTGAAAACACATCAGATCTCAATGGGGAAAAAAATCCTGCTGGCTATCTCTACTGATATGGACTGGGTAACTTGTCAGGATCGAAAGGATGCTACATTGTTTGGAAATAAAAATTATCGTCCTACAGAGCACTGAATTCAAAGACGCCCCAAAAATCAAAATGAAAAAATGATGCAGCAGGCGAGTCCATTTGGCCAAAATTTCATTGCAGCAACTCCAAATCGTACTCAGTAGTTTGTAAGGCCCTCACTTGCTTGTATGCATGCCTGACAATGTCCTAATGAGATGATGGATGGTGTCCTAGGGGGATCTCCGCCCAGATCTGGACCAGGGCATCACTGAGCTCCTGGACAGTCTGAGGTGCAGCCTGGCGGCGCCGGATGGAGCAAAGCATAATTTCCCAAAGGTGTTCCATTGGATTGAAATCAGGAGAGTGAGCGTGGGGGCCAGTCAATGGTATCAGTTCGGTCATCCTCTTGCCGCATAAGGTTGGGCATTGTCGTGCACCAGGCGGAACTCAGGACCCACTGCACCAGCATAGGGTCTGACAATGGGTCCAAGGATTTCATTCCGATACCTAATGGCAGTCAAGTTGCCGTTGTCTAGCCTGTAGAGGTCTGTGCGTCCCTCCATGGATATGCCTCCCCCGACCATAATAATAATAATAATAATGCATTTTCATTGACCCACCACCAAAGCAGTCATGGTAAACGATATTACAGGCAGCATAACATTCTCTACAGCTTCTCCAGACCCTTTCACGTCTGTCACATGTGCTCAGGGTGAACCTGCTCTCATCTCTGAAAAGCACAGGGCGCCAGTGGTGGACCTGCCAATTCTGGTATTCTATGGCAAATGCCTACTAGAGGACATTGGGCCCTCGGGCCCACCCTCATGAAGTCTGTTTCTGATTGTTTGGTCAGAGACATTCACACCAGTGGCCTGCCTGCCTGCTGGAGGTCATTTTGTAGGCTCTGGCAGTGCTCATCCTGTTCCTCCTTGCCTAAAGAAGCAGAAACCGGGCAGTCCTACTGATGGCTTAAGGATCTTCTATGGCCCTGTCCACCTCTCCTACAGTAACTGCCTGTCTCCTGGAATCTCCTCCATGCCCTTGAGATTGTGCTGGGAAACACAGCAAACCTTCTGGCAATGGCACATATTGATGTGCCTGCCATCCTGGAGAAGTTGGACTACCTGTGCCAGCTCTGTAGGGTCCAGGTATGGCCTCATGCTACCAGTAGTGACACTGACTGTAGCCAAATGCAAAACGAGCGGAAAAAACAGATGAGGAGGAAAAAATGTCAGTGGCCTCCCTCCACCTGTTAAACCATTCATTCCTGTTTTGGGGGTCGTCTCATTGTTGCCCCCCTCTAGTGCACCAAAGCAGCTGAAACTGATTAACAAGCCCCTCTGCTACTTAACTGAGCATATCAATAGCCCACAAGGTTCATTGACTTGATGCTATACACTGTTTAAAAAGTATTCCTTTAATTTTTTGAGCAGTATACTATACATTCCCTTTCCTGAGAGAAAAATCTTGCGACTTGAGGAACGTTTCGTAATTGCGGCTGCAGTTTTTTTTGAACTTGTGTTCACATATAATGTCTGTCTGTTAAAAGTTAGCACACATATTCTTCAAGGATATTTGCCAAGAAAGTTCACTTTTCATTTTGAATAGAGCACACTGTGTATATAAAATTATATATATATATATATATATATATATAATATATATAGTCCAAAGACATGCAGGTTAGGTGGATTGGCGATTCTAAATCGGCCCTAG
>NC_041409.2:99082856-99090356 GCF_900747795.2 Erpetoichthys calabaricus | reverse complement strand
GGTGAGGGGGTGTCCCTCTTGGTGGATCATGCTAAATTCAATTTGTATATTTCATCGAAGAGTGGTATCGCCAGTGTCGGTGGCGCTGAGGAGAGTGAGGGGTTTGAAAACCACCATTTACTTCCAGTGTTGTCATTAATGAAATTCTGGTACTGTACAGTTTTAAAAGCTGGTACTTTTTCAGTGTTGGTGTACTGCACAAGCCAACTATATACAGTATATGTATATATATGTGTGTGCGTGTGTATGTAATGCTTTTGGATGGTCAGCCAGTCGGCAAATATTCACCACTTCCTCTCCAGTTGCGAGAAGCAGATCATGTATTTATATGTGCATGTGTGTGTATACTCACTCATATATAGTGAGTGAATATACAATATTTATTGTACAGTCATTCTGTGGGGTTCTGCAGAATGCCTCTTTTAATTACAATAATTCCCCAAGGGCAAAAAAAAAAAAATCGTAAATTAGGGCAAATGGCAGTGATTACCAGTGGACAATACTATGAAGTAAGCTTCTGATTACAAAGCTCTTTTTTCCTTAGAAGCTGGTCCAAGAATGAACACCACTGTTTACATTACTTAATTCAGATCAGGTTCCTTGCACCATAATCTTTTTGCTTCCTGTGTCTGAACCAATTTGTACCCCTCTGTATAGAGCACCCTAAATGCCCACTTCTTTTGGTTTGATATCCAGCCTCTCATGTGGCCCCTTATCAAAAGCCATCTGAAAATAGAGATACATAATCTCATGTGCACCTTATGTGCTTTTGTGGCTTCCTCCTTGATATTCCATAAGAAATCGCCCTGCACTATTTTAGTACTAAAAATAATAGCTTTTTGTAGGGATACCACATGCTGGACACATCTGAATTTACAGAATAAACTCATTATACAGTATATAATTTATCTCTTTGAATTCCTCTTTATAAAATTTAAAGCTGAAGTTCATGATATATTATGTTAAAAATTGAAGGCTTGGGACACGTATGAAACCTGGCAGTGAGGAGCACCATAGGTCTGTAAATTCCCTAAAGGCTGTTACATTTTTAAATTGTATTTGTTTGCTTTTTCTCTGCTCATTTTTCAAGTCTGGAAAGCGTCACTGTGGAAACCTGGGCTTTAAAAAATGGAAGTGCCAAAATTGTAGTTTCGATAAATTATAGAATGTCATTAGGATTTGTGTGGTTACAGGCCGCTCTCAGGCTGGTCACCATATCAGATGCGGTTGTGCGTCTGATTTTTTTTTTTTTTTTTTGATGTGGTGGGGTTAACCCTTTGTTTACTTAGGCTTATCTTTTGGGAAGTTTTTTTTTTTTCCCCCCCAACAGTTTTTGGCACTCTGCCTGCTTCACATGAACTCAGCTGTCACTTAACAATGAAGATATTAAAGCAAGCGGCTCAGACAGGAGGAGAAAGATGTGCATTGGGGGTGACAAACGCAGGGAATGGAGAATGTTGAATTGCTTTTGATTCGGCAGACAATCCAGGACGGCAAGCTGCATACTTGTGAGGGGCCTGGTTCTTTCCTTTTGACTGAGGTGCTGGCCTTTTATTGTTGCAATTTGGTGTTGACCAGAAATGGGGGAGTTAACTTCTTGTCCTTGTCTGAGTTTCTCTGTGGCATTGGCCTGTTGTATACCCCTGCATTTCCATCCAAGTGTCCCCAGAATTTTGTCCTTGTTAAAGGAGGCATCTTTACATGTCCTCTTTTTCTTGCATTGTCCTATGCAAGGACCACTATAACTTGACAAACCTAGTGGCTTTTATTTTTAAGAGCCTTTTGCCTGCAGAAGAGGACAGCGGTGTTACCACTGGAGGAAGATGCGATCAAAAGCGAGATTATAAAGTCTCTCTCTTCAGCCTTCTATGTAACATGGTGGGTTTTGGTGTGGGGGGGGGTATGCTGGAATAAATGATTCATATCTTGTAGAAGGGGGAAGGAGGGTGGACAGCGAAATGGAGCCCAAATGAAATCTTTGTACTCCGCTTTTCCAGGATTGCTCAATGTAAACAGCACGTTAAAAATTGATGTTCATTTTCAAAATTAAAACTGAATGCATGACAATATCCATATGCGCTGGGAGACAATAACTTCCCCTTATTTATTTATGCTTTCATTGTGCAACTGAAGAAGCCATCACAGCTGCCCAGACAAATGTCTGATGGAACTTTTTAATAATGGTCAACGCGAGAGCCCTATAAGCTGCATTTTTTTTTTTCCTCTTTCTTTCTTCATTGTACTCGAGAAACCTCACTCATTTTCTTTGCTCTGCCGGACTCGTTTCACCATATTAATCATGAATATTTTAACAATATCATAACTGAAATCTCGCAGCATTCATTATATTCAAGAGTACAAGTGTTTTACATTAATTTTTGTCTCGGCCCTCCTGCAAATTATTTTTCATGCTGCAAATGTCAATATGTTTTTTCTTGATAAACGGCATCATTAGCAATAACAAGAGTGATCTAAGGCAAAATCTCTACTCCACCTGTAATCTGCGCTCTAAGCTAAGTGTGCATATTTATTGAATCTGCCTACAACCAGCAGAGAGATGCCGCACTTAAACATGTGTGTGTTCAAACCACTCTGGGGACTACAGACTGGTGCCAGCTAGTAGCTCTGGGCACTAAAAGTGGCAAAGTAGATTTGTAAAACCCAAACACTGTGCCTCCATACTCTCTAAATAATAAAAACACATCTGCTATTATCTAAGCCAGCAGCATCAGGCACAACCAGGACAAAATAACAGGCCCACTCACATTACAGATGCCCCAATCAGTTTTTTTTTAGGGCCAATACCAGGAAGGCAGCGCTTGGCAGAGTGGTTTAGGCTTGGGCTTCAATTCCTGAGGTTGTTGGTTCAAGGCCCGGTACTGAAACTGTGTGACCGTGAGCAAGTCACTTCACCTAACTGTGCTCCAATTGGAAAAACAGAAGAAATTAACAAAGTGTATCTCAAATGTTTCAAGTTTCCTTAGATAAAGGCCTCAGCCAAATAGTAGGTAGTAATACAGTACCAATCCCTGATCAGTAATCAGAATTGCCTGATTTTTTTTTTTTTCCTTTTAAAAATATATTTACAGTAAATTTCCATGTAAAGCTTGTTTTATTGTGCGGACATGAAATTTGCCAACTAACTTCTTAGGTTCTTTTCTTAATGGAAGAATTGATGCAGCATCAAAACCAACTTTATACAGTACAATGGATACAAACCCCTTCTCTTTCTGCACACTTTACTGTGTTGTATATTTAATTTTAAATGGATACATTTGCCATTTTTACACTCACTAACCCATTATGACAAAGTTGCATGCTTTCAGTAAGGTTTGCAAATTTATTAAAAATCATAACTTGATATATCTCATTCTTAGCAGTGTTCAGCTTAATTGAGAACTTTGTAGAAGACCCTTTGATAGGCATTCCAGCTTCGATTCTTCTTGGTAAGAGACTACAAGCTTTGCATACCATGATTTGGGCAGATAATCCCATTCTTTTGGCAGATCCTTTCCAGCTCCATTAGAATGGATGGGAAGTGTCTGTAAACTGCCATCTTCAGGACTCCCCACTGATATCCTATGGAGTTTAACCTTGGGTTTAAGTGTGCCACTCAAGGACAGTTTGAGACTTGTTCTCAAGCCGCTCCAGTCCTGTCTTGGCTGTATGCTTTGGTCATTGTTGTGCTGAAAAGTGAACTGTCACTCCAATCTATGGTAGCTTGCACTCTGAGCAGGTTTTCTTCACAAACCTCTGTATTTGGCTGCATTCATCCTTCCATTAATTCTGACCAGTCTCCCTGTCCCTGCTTGCTGAGAAGCATCCCCATAGTGTGATGCTGCCACCACTATTCTTCACTGCAGGGATGGTATTAGGCAGGAGTTATGTCTTTACCTTTTGCTTAAACTGAAAAGGCTCAGTTCTTTTAATCTTCCTCATTACTCATCCCCTGCAGTCTTGGAATCCACCTAGTCTCTTTTCACAGGTTTTTTCTAGCACTGCTTTGCCTTTTTTTATAGCTCGAAGTCCAAAACTGCACACAGTACTCCAGATGAGGCCCCACCAGTGCGTTATAAAGATTCAACAGGAACCTCCTTAGATTTGTATTCTGCTCATCAAGGCACTATATAACCTCACATTCTGTTAGCCTTCATAATGTCCTCTGAACACTGTCTGGCAGTTGGTATTGATAAGTTCCCTATGACTCCTAAATCCTTCTCATATGGCGTTTTCAGTTTTCAGACCTCCCATTTTTGTTTCCTACATGTAATACTTCACATTTACCGACATTAAGTTTCGTTCTCCACAAATGTGTCCAATCCTGTGTGCTGTCCAACTCCCTCTGTAATGATTTAACAGATTCTAAATTATTTGCCAATCTACCTCACTTTTATTTCCCATGTTAGTGTCATTCAGGGTATTTTTATAATAAACTGCACTTCACAAGTGTGTTTTTGTTCATTTATTAAAAAATAAAATATTGTAGGCTTATTGCTCAGTAACTGTCAAATATTTTTTTCACTAATTGATAATCATTCAAATAAACACTTCTTTTAGTAATGAAAAAATGAACTCATAATACTTATGTATCTGGCATATTCATATGTCATTCGCTAAAACAAAATGAAATACATGAGATAATTACAACCCATAAATTGAAATAAAGTAATATTGATACTTGTACCTCTTCCACTTGCTACAGTCTGCTGCTTCTGTTTCAGTGCAGTGCAGAAGGAACAGGCCTGTTTAAAATCAATTTTTCATTTGTTTTCTAGCCTCGCACTCTCTAGTAGCAAACTCGTGGTTGTACGGTGGTCAGCACTGCTACTGGATGGTCCCAGCGTCTTGTGTTCGAGTCGTCTTGGAGCTCAGTGATTCCAAACTTGAGGTGTTTAGGCAGTTCACAGCCTGGGCAGCAGTGGGTTCACTTTACATTTAAATCTCCATGGCTGTGTGTTGTCAGATGATGCCAGTGTCAAAGAGAATCATGATGATCTGATGCCGGTCCTGACAGACCTGGCACCAGCTTCACATTGTCTGACGTTTTTCTGACATGAAGCTGCATCTCAAAGGTCATTAACAAGAGACGGTTAGATTATAGAGGTGAATTCACGTTAATATTGAAGAAGTCCACTCGGGTTGATGGCCCCACCACATTTCTTATACTAAAAACGCTACTTGTGTCTTCTGAACCCGCTCTTCACCAAAACTGCTCTGACTTGATTTCTGTAGTTGCTTCCAATGATTGGTACATGCAATGAAGATTCTTACAGTTGATGTTTTCAAGTCCAAATGAAAACTTGGGCATTGTAGTGTTTAGTCCCTAAAAGTCAAGTAGTGAAGCACCAATCTTGTTATGAATCTTTCATGGCCGTTTGAGACACAATACGCTTATTTGGGATGAGGCCTATCTGTGCCATGCCTGTGCCAATGTGGGGGCCACTGTATATGGCGCTAAGAAGCAGCATGCCCCTTTGGCTGTGCCCTCTTCAGTGCTCCTGGTGGACCTGCTGCTGGTACACAGGCCATCTACTTTGATGAATGAGGCGTCTTTCCAGTTAAAATGAAAATTCTAAGCGATATGAAAGCTTTATATTAATGCCTGTTTTATGGATTGGAGCGCCAGCTTGAGCAAGATGGATGCAGCAGATTGATCAAGGGGATGTGCAATGATTGCTCCTCCTCAGCACTGGGCTATGCTCACATGCCAACATTGCATTTCAAGGAAAATAATGCACAGGAGAGCTTGTTAATAAATGCTAGTGAGCGACTGTAACCCCTGCTGTTACACATCATAGGACTGGTTTTTAGATTTTGAAAGAAACAAATTATGAATCTGTTTTTCAAGGGTGAGGCATTAAGCAAGACAACAGAAGAACAGCAGGCAGTTCTGGTCCCATAGGAGTAGGAGGCTTCACAAAGCAGGAGACTGAGAAAGTCCCAGGTCTCTGAAGGGAATCTGGCTACCTGGCTTGAATGGAAAGCCAGTGTAGAAAACTGGCCCAGTCCTGGGGGCAAAATCCAGCTGTACTTAGTCAGAGTCATCGACTTTTCCCGGGTGTTCTGTAGTGCAGAGTATTTCATGATCATTCCAGGGCATAGCCTAATGCCCACTTCAGTGTAACTGGCAGTAAGCATACCCAGAGTGGGAGCCTTGGGGACTTGCTGTTCAGGCACCTTTTAAATGAGGTAGCTGGGAACTGGAGATCATGAGAGACACATGAATTGACCCCTGGATGTGCCATGAATAACGAAATGTGGAGTAGGAGATGAGCGGCTAAGAGAGAACAAAGTAAAGCAGGAGTGAGGAGATTATGTTGGCTTTGCTGAGTGCAAGGATTCCAGTGCCCATCTTGAAAGGCCTGGAGAGGGCAGGCAGGTGATTAGAGTTGGATGCCATTTTAGTCCCCCTGCGAAATTGTCTTTTGTATGAAGTTTGGTATCCTGATGCACCTGGTTAATGGGGCACTTCTGATAATGTGCGGGATTAGAACGTACACTGGCCACATATGCTACAGCGCTGTGGGGGAATTGTTTCAACTTGTTAAATACATAAATAAATCTCATCTATATTAGTAAAACTGTAAAAACCCACCTGTCTGCCTTATGAATTTTTTTGCTTTGTTTGATACTATTTATCCTTTTTTGCTCAATAAGGACCTCATGTCAGTCTCCAGATCGCATATTGTCTGTTGGCTAATCATGCAGAAATGGCTGAAGTGATTTTCATTCAATTTTGCATATGTTATTGGTCCAATGTAAAATATTATCATAAATCATAAAAAAAAAAAAATAAAAATGGATATCTTTGGATACAGGCACTAATTAAGCCTATCATGTAGTCCCTTTCTGTCTGTTATTTAGTGCATTTAATATCTAACTAGCCGTACCCTGTGGCTCCGCTCGCGTATTAGTGAAGCAAGACAGTGATGAGGGCCCTGCCCGGCACCCTACTCCTGACATCATGCTTTCCTCGGTCCGCAGCCTCTGTCTTGGATTAGCGGGAATATATCTTTCCTGCAAGTGAACTATGATTCTTAGTGTGATGTGGGAAATCGCAAAATCATCCGGAATGTTCAAGCAAATTACAGGAAAAAACCCAATCTAAATTCTTTGTTGTTTTTCTTGTTTGCTAGCTAAGCGGAGGTAAGGTATGCCCTGAGGCTGGCGCATGAGGGAGGAGGGCTCCGCCCCGTCCCCCTCCCCTCAGCCCGCTGTGTCTCTTGGATTCACGTAATTAAATCGGTACCACAAGTGAACTATGATACATAGTGCAATGAGAGAAGTCGCAAAATCAACCGGAATGTTCAAGCAAATTATAGGGGGGGAAAAAAAAAGATCTAAATCCATTAATTAGTTCTCTTGTGAAAAGCAGACAGACAGATAGACACTGGATTTTTATAGATATATATAACAAGACACTATATAAGGCAATACAAAATAAATCTCCAGAGACATATTTCAATATATATATATCTATCTATATATATCTATCTATAT
>NC_041409.2:98987856-99080356 GCF_900747795.2 Erpetoichthys calabaricus | reverse complement strand
ATTGTATTACTCTTTTTATCTTTATTTTATTTTATTGTAGAATCAACTCCTATATGCGCACACCAGGGCGGCCGTGGGCGGATGCGTATGGTGTATTCACTCCATGTTATCGTGCATTGCGCTGTCACTGGTATTTTGATAAAAGAATTTGAACAACATATAAGAAGCGTATAAATTATTAAACAGTAAAACATTAACATTTAAGAAGTAAAGTTACATTGAGTACTACTGCAGTGCCTTCGGGTATACTTCATTTTTTGTTTGCCCATTACATGCTTAAATGTATACATTTTTTGGTGTACCTACCCGAGAACACGCGACATATAACCGAGCGTGGGAGAAGCATGGATTTTAAGCACGCGTTGAGTTCATCTGCTGGTCTCCCTCGTGGAATAACTGGTAATGTTTGACTAAAATCTACAGCGAGTAAAATGACATTACCTCCTCTTTTTTTTTTTTTTTTTTACGATCTCTGAGATCTTACTTTTTTTGGTTCAAGGCTTCATAAGCTCTTTTATGTTTCATGGTGTACTTATCCCAAACCATCATCTTTGAATGTTGCAAGACTTTCGCCTTGTATGTAGATCGGGGTAATTACATTCATTGCATTCCTAGTCTGAATCACAATCTGATTGTATGGGTGGTTACCTGGCAGGTAATGCTTATGCTTGGTCATCAAGTCGTCTAACATCCGCTACGTGCCCTCTTTTAATTGCGAGAAGCAGATATATATAGCCAAATTCTCGTGCTTCGTTGCGGCGAAGTACTGCCTTTAATTTTTTATTAAGAAGAAAAGAAAACCTTTTTAAACGGATCGAAAATATACCAATAACAATTTGTTAAGGATCTGTTTTTTTGTGAACCTCCCTTTTCACAGCTGTCGCGCTACGGCGTGTGTGTCGTTTATTTGACAGTATGTAGATCGTGGTAATTACATTCATGGCATTCGTTTTCTGAATCACAATCTGATTGTATGGGTGGTTACCTGCCAGGTCACGCTTGTGGTTTGTCAGCAAGTCGCCTTATGTCCGCCACGTGCCCTCTTTCTGTTCCCAGAAGCAGATCATAGAATGGTTTTAATAGTTTACTTTCAAATAATGCAAAGAGTATGCGACACGTGTTTCTCCCTAATTCTGGGCTCATCAGGCGTACACACTCACTGCATCCCCTCTCGGGAATCGAATCTCTATCGTCAGCGCCAGAGTTGAAGCCCCTAACGTTGCGGTCAGCAAGTTGGCTAACATCCGCCATGTGCCGTCTTTCAGTTGCAAGAAGCAGATCATAGAATGGTTGAAATTGTTTACTTTCAAATTATGCAAAGAGTACGCGTCACGTGTTTCGCCCTAATTCTGTGCTCTTCATGCGTACACACTCATTGCATCCCCTCTCGGGAATCGAATCTCGAACGTCAGCGCCAGAGCTGAAGCCCCTAACGTTGCGCTACGGCGTGTGGTTCGTTTATACCTCGTGTCTTCTCATTAAACTTTTATCTCGCGAATATGTTATTGCAATCCGCAGCGGGAGCGTTTCTATAAACTTAATTTAAACTTAAATTTTACACCGTGCTTTTTTCCCTTATGAAGATGCTTGTATGCTTCACTCGCTCGCTTCTTATTGTTTTGCTCCCTTCTCAATTGTTTAATGAATTTTTTGTTCTTCGCTGTTTGCGGCTTCTCCTTCATTTCTCCCTACTGCGTTCACAGTCTTTTCACGTGATTACGTGGGAGGCGTGATGACGTGACACTCAACTCCTCCTCCCACGGCCATCGAGCTGCCGTCCATTACAGTATATTGTGAAAAAAGAGGTTCCAGTTATGACCATTACGCGTTGAATTTCGAAATGAAACCTGCCTAACTTTTGTAAGTAAGCTGTAAGGAATCAGCCTGCCAAATTTCAGCCTTCCACCTACACGGGAAGTTGCAGAATTAGTGATGAGTCAGTCAGTGAGTCAGTGAGGGCTTTGCCTTTTATTAATTAGTATAGTATAGTATATATATAATATATATATAGAGATAGAGATAGATATAGATATATATAGATATATATCTCTCTGGAGATTTATTTTGTATTGCCTTATGGGGTGGAGTGGTGGTTCTGAGGCTAAGGATCTGCGCTGGTGTCCTGAAGGTTGCCGGTTCCAATCCCCGTCACTGCCAAAAGAGATCCTACTCTGCTGGGCCCTTGAGCAAGACCCTTAACCTGTAATTGCTCCAGGGGCGCTGTACAATGGTTGACCCTGCGCTCTGACCCCAAGGGGAATGCGAAAACTAACAAATTTCTAATACTAGAAATCGTATAAGACGAAATAAAGAACAAAAAAAAAAAAGTGTCTTGTTTATCTGAGAGGTCTGCAGTATTACAGTTACAGTTGTTTATAGTGCTTTTAGTATTTGTCTATTGTGCCTTTCATAAGTAAAGGGCTCTCTCTTATAAAGTGCCTTTCAGTCTGTATATCACTATAACATTTTCATATCTATTATATGATGCCTTTCATATTCATGTATTTATTATAGAGTGTCTTTCATATCTATTATATATTTTCTTTCATATCTATCTATGAATCATGTAGTGCCTTTCATTCTCTTACGTAGTGCCTGTCAGATTGGCCTGTCTGTGTCTCTGTCGATCTAGTACATAATGTCTTTCGTATCTATCTGTCTAGTATATATCACCCTCCAGATCTGTTTGTCTCCTCTGTGTCATAAGCCTGGTGTTGTACATCACTGGTCATTTCATGGTGCTGATGTTTTTCCGGTATTGTTTGTACTTCATGTTTTATGGATGTGGTAACAGTTTAATGTGATGGTGGCAGAGCTTGTCCATAAATAATTATCTGCAAAGTAAAATTAGAACTTTTTTTTTATTATTATTATTTCTGGTAGATTTAAACAGAACAGTTTTGTTGCCTAAAGTCAGGCCTTTTAACTTATGGGTTTATATGGAGGCCCATCTTGAAGATGTCTTTTCTCCCTTGTCTTAAAGCCATGTGGTAATGGCATGGTTGACATGAAGCGTTTGGCTTGTCTTATTGAGTCCTCCTTAATTGTGGTAAACCTTGTGAAGACTGCACACAATCTTGATGGCCCAAGGTCTTCATTGGTCTGGGTATTTTGTCTGTGGTGCAGCTAAGTGCTTTACTGGATGGCGCGTCATCTTGTAAAAGCCCGCCTGAGTTGCACATGGTCTAATCCCAGGCACACTTTGAGCGATAAATGTGTCAGCTGTCTTTACTGGTCTTTGCTTCTCATCCTTGTTGGCAGGCTGTGTGCCCCACAATGATTGTAGGTGTTTCCCATTGCACCCGATGGCTATTCTTTGTGTGAAGTCATTTTGCTGTAGCCACGCTGATCTGCACTTTTCCTTAAGTTTCCAGCCTCTTTCTTCAGTAGGTTCAGCAGGGTCTGCGAGCTCTCCAGTATCTTCATATAGGCCGCTTCTGTCTCAGTGATTGTGCGGTTGAAGTCGTTACGGGCTGCCAACTTACATGCCAGGCTCTCATTAACCACGCACAACTTTTCTGTCAGGAGGCGGATGTCATTCTGTAACTTCACCTTTTCTCTCTCTTGCTTCACAATCTGTATGTTGAGCTCATCGCGCTTGGAGCAGAGCTCCTCAAAGCATTTGACCAGCTCCGTGTTGTAGTTCTGCAGCGCTGCTCCCTGCTGTGCCATGGTACCATAGGGGAGAGGGACGAAAGTGCCAGTCCTGTTGTCGTGCCTTCAGCAGCCCTCCATTATTATTCACAGATGACCACTGGAGTGGTGGATCCTGACAGATCTAGGGTTTGAGCAAGGGAATGGGATGGGGGACAGCAACAGGACAAAGGAACTCAGTTTAACAAGAACTTGCAAAGATGGCCCGCGCTTAGTCAAGCTTGAATGCTCACCCTGTTTGACATACAGGGAGCTTTTAGTCTCGTTTAATCTAAATCTGTATTCTGCACATGTGTATGGGGAAGTATTCTGGACATTAAAAAAGAAAAAATTAAAATTGTCAATAAATAATAACAATGTGACATGAGCATAAATAAGTGTTTTTGTTGTGTATTTCTTCATTTATTTCAATGACACTGCATGCATTTGAAACATGCCTTTCATTAAAAACTGTCCCTTTCACCCATCATAGTTGAGAGGGTGGGCGCAAGTACTGTGTTTTGATTGGTGACTTGTCAGGAAAGTGGATAAATATTTTCACCAATCGAGTGCCATCTTTACAGCTGACAACTTAGATGCAGACTCCTGATAATGAAATTGGGGTCACTTGTACTGAAGTGGCCACTTCACGTCGTCATTCTGGGCAAATTATTTTTTTGCACTCCTATCTACCACAGAAGTGCATGGCAGTATAGAGAAATTGGGCGATGAACTGCAGGATCCACAAAGCCAGCCGAACACATGTTTAAAATTGTTATCATATGTGTCTGTCACAGATATGAATGCGAGAAAATGTGGACAGGAATTTCTCGGTGGAGAAAATGGCACAGATTTTAGCCCTTCATTAAGCTCCAAATTTTTTTCCTTAGGAGACTGCATTCCTTTAATGCGTGTAGTGACATCATTTACATCCTCTGCAATTCTGTGATGGCCAGATTGGTGTGCTGGGCCAGTAGCATCACTTCAAGAGAGGCCCACCAGATCAACAAACTAATTACAAAGGCAGGCTCAGTTATGGGATGCACTGTGGACCCCTGGAGGAGAAAATGAAGACCAAAATTATGCCCATCCTCTCTGTGCCAGACTAACACTGAGGACATTCATCTAATAAATTATTTAACAGAATTTTGTCAAGAAACGCTTCTGAGGGCCTTTGTACCTACCAATATGCCATTATAGTGGCTCACTGTGAGTGCTGTCTTATCTGTAGCCAAGTCAGACGTTTTCTTCTTTTTTTGTAATTCTTAAGTGTATTTAAAAGGATGGTTGTTGTGTTATAATAGACAGATAGCTAGCTAGGGGATTATGTAATAAATAGATATGAGGCACTATACAATAAAGAGAAATGGGTATGAAAAGTGCTATGTAATAGATAGCTAGGCAGATATGAAAGTACATTCTGTCTATCTCTTATCAATCATAGTGACTTTCTATCAATCCATCCATCTACACTCTATGGCCATAAGTATGTGGACTTCCTCCAAATGCTCGAGTTCAGGTGTTTCATTGTTAACAGGCACATAAAATCCAGCACATAGCCATGCAATCTCCATTGATATCTCCATTGATAAACATTGGGATGTACTGAAGAGTTAATTAACTTTAAACATGGCATTGTCATAGGATATCACCTTTGCCACACGTCAGTTCAAGATATTTTTGTTCAGCTAGATCTTTCCAGTCTACTCAACAGTAGCACTTACAGAAGTGGAAGCGCCGAGGAGCAACAACAACTGAAGCACATAAAAATTTCACTTGCTAGCAACAGAGTTCCATTTTGTCTCTGAAAGTAACATCGGCTCAAGAACTGTGTCTTGGGGTCTTCATAAAATGAATTTCCATGGCCAGGCTTAAAAATCACTATACACAATGAAAGATGTTTTCTGGAGCGGTGTAAAGCACACAGTCATTGGACCATTGCACATATGTTCTCTGGAGTAATGTATCAAGTTCAGTAACTGGTAGTCTGATGGACAAAGCTGATACCTGCTGTAAAGTATGATAGATGAGGAACAATGGAAAAGTTTGGGCTAAGTCCCTTGGCTCCAGGTGAAGGGTACTGTTAATATTACAGTAGACATTTTAGACAACAGTTCGTTGAAAGACCTTTTGTGTTCCAGCATGACTGTGCCCTTGTCTATCTATCTATCTATCTATCTATCTATCCATCTATCCATCCATCCATCCATCCATCCATCCCTGACATAAATGCTTATTTTGGCTTAATGGGCATGGATTCTCACAAACTTTCTCCAGTGTCTTATGGACAGAAGAGTGGAGGCTGTTATGGTTGCAAAGGAGGTGCCAGCTTCATATTAATGCCCATTGTTTTGTAATGCAATACCCAATAAGATGATATAGGTGTGATGATCTGTCTAATACATTTTTTTTATTTGCATATTTATTTCATTTTTTCCAAAATATTCCTCCATACGCATAAAGCTCTGTTACTTCACAGCTACCCCTTGTATGGCTTCCTTGCATTGGTTGCAACAGTCTAATCAGCTACCTATGAGTGGCTTTGTCAAGGCTTTTTAAGCACAGGGTGCTCATATGGAAGTTTAGCTAAGCTGGATGAATTCAAAAACCATTAGATGTGAGGAAGAATGGCTGACTAGCAGCTTTGTGCTATAAATGGTAGGCCTCTTTTACTTTTAAAAACATCCAGTGTTAAACATCCCAGGTTTGTAAAATTGATTTTTGGTGTGGAAAGGTTCCAGTAAAATTAAAAGCATAGCTATTTATTTAAAAGCAACTCACTGCATTGATTTCAGTGGAGGGGCGTGAAACCAATACAGGAGGTGGGGGTTATGCTTTTTGGGAAAAAAAAAAAAAAATCAGTGATTATTTTTTTTTCTTTTGTTCAACATCACAACAATTTGGGTGTGAACATCAGTAGGCTTTGCGCCCGAGAAACCAAGTTACCCGAGCTATTTGATAACATTTCAGTAATTATTTACTGCTCTGATGCTAATCTTTCTGATCATAAAATAGGTCATTACAATAGCAATTGACGAGAAGAATTCATAACTAATTGCAGAATTACGGTATTTGAGGGTTCCTCTAGAGTGCCTCTTTCTCTTGCATGATTTGTCTCAAAAATTAATCAGCACATCATCATCTCATAACAGGCTTAAGTTTCGAGTTTGGTATTTTTCCGTCCAGCCGATTTTAGCTCTACACCATCCTCTGACACACGCACACGCACACACACACACACACACTAGCCTAATTGAGATATTGATGTTTTTGGAATTGGGCACCCTAAAATGTCGAGATCCATTGAAAACCGGAGATCAAAATTTTTGATAACTCGAAAGGTTTCGCTCCTCCCCCAAAGACAATAGGTTATGGTGGGGAGGGCACAAAGAAAAAATGGGATGCAAATTCTGTGAGATTATGAATCACATTTGGTAATGAGAGGGGGGGATGCTGATTTTCAGAAGAGTTCTGGAATTTTCAGGAAACTTTTGATGTTTACATTTTATTGTGTAGCACATATGCACAGGTGTCTCCAGCTCCATGGGTTTAAGGCCGGAGCAGCTAGGTGTTACCATTAATTTAGTCTTGTAGTCTCATTCCAGTTCAGGGTCGTGGGCAACAAAAGCCTCTTCTGGAAGTACTGGGTTCAAGGCAAAAGAATGCCTAAACATGGTGCCTTATCGCTCCAGTGGCATAAATAGAAAAGGATGAACCCTAGTATAAAAAATAAATTGGGCCTCCCTCATGTATAATTACTTTAATGCATCAAAGAAATGATTGCCATTATTGAGATGTATCAACACAGGAGTTGAAAATACCATGAAAAGATATTTGCCCCCTTCCTCATATCCTCTGTTTTGTCACAATGATTGGCTTCAGATCTTTGGACAAAATGTCAGATAAAGGGAACGTGAGTAAACCTTGGACACCATTTTTAAATTAGTAACTTAAATACAGTATATTTGAGTAATAAACCTATCCAGTGTGAAGTTATGTAGTGTGAAAATGTAATTACCCCCTTAGTTACTCCCTCAAACAGTTCAACAAAGTTCAATCATAATACAGCTCAGCTGGCTGAGCACAGCCAGTCCTGTTAATCTAAACCTCACCACATATTGACCCTCAACATCATACCAAAGTCATCACTGCAAAGTTTCTAGAAGAATACCAAGTCTGAAGTGGAGGACATCCCAGAAGAGAGATCCTGCTCAGGCTGACTCAAAAATTAAACCTGTTTAGTCTTGAGCAGAAGAGACTGCATGGAGACCCAATTCAAGAATGTAAAATCCTCAAAGGCATTCATAAAATAGATCCAGCAACATTCCTTCATCTTAAGGGTGAATCACGAACTCGAGGAAATTAAGGGGAAATGCATTTAAGACTGAAGCCAGGAAGCACATCTTTGTACAGAGAGTTCAGGGACACTGGAACACACTACCAAGACATGAAATTGAAGCAGAAACCTTGAGAATCTTTAAGAAGAATTTGAATGAGAGATGGGGACAGCTTCGCTATTAGCAAAACAAATGCTTCCTCTCGCTTGTCATTTTACTTATGTTTAATAATGTTAAAAGATTAGGACAGAAGTTGTTGAAATTTCCAAATCGGCAAAGAACAGGGTGACGGGGCATTTCTAAGTCTCTGGGATTCCAACACACCACAGTGAGAGTCTTCATTTGCAAACGGATGACGTGTAGAACAGTGGGAAATGTTTGGAGGAAAAGACCTGCCTACCTGACAAAATGACCTCCAGCTCTTATGAAATAATGTTTTATGGGCAGCGAAGCCCAAAGTAGACCACATTGGTCCCAGTATGTCTGATGTTTGACAGTGCAACTGTTAGACCTGCAATAAAACGTGGTGGTGCAACTGTGTGGAAGTGGGAAAACTTTGAAAGACTTGCGTTACTAGGGAACCATGAGTGATGGACTTTTATCAGAATATTCTTAAGGAGAATGTCTGCTCATCTGTCTGTGACCTGAAGCTGAATGTTATTGTGTTAAGTGATGCAGATGTTTTGGAGTGACCTACTCAAATTCTCAGCCTTTGCCCAATAGAGGGGCTGAAACAAGTTGTTGATGCTCTAAAACCTGCCAGTCTGAATTAAAGCAAAGATTAAGTTGAAATTATTACCTTTAAATGTGCTGTAGCCAAGTATGGGAACTAAGGTAACACGTGGGTGATGGGATGTTGGTTAACTTTATTTCTTGAATAATGAAAAGTCTGAATTAACGTAAGCCACTCTAATTTTGGGGTGTTGATAAGAAATGTAAAGATTTACTTCATGAGGTAGAAATATTTGAAATATTAAAATATGTACTTCAGTTTAACTATTTAAAATATAAATATTCTTGATTGTAATAGAAATTTGCTATTTTTCATCCTCTGATGGATCACTGACCTTGAAATAATATGAAATGATACCTCATATGCTTATGTTTAAATATTTGACATTTTTTACCTTCTAGGAGTGGCTTTTAGATGGCTAGGATGACTTGCAAAGAATCGGATATCACAAATAATTACATATTTGTGATCAAGAACCTCAAAATATTATGAAACAACACTTGACATGCATATGTTACCAATCCCCATTTTATTCAAAGGAGAAACTTTGACTGCTCCTAACCCATTAAGGGGTGAATCCCTGGGCTCAGCTGATGTGACATACACAACTTTGGATCCTTCTGATCATTTTTGCTGGAGATACCTATTGGTTTACTCTTTATCATAAAGGTGCAATTTTGTTGCAAAAACATATGGTCCAAAAATGGCCTAAAATTGATTTATTTTGGTCTGGAGGGCCAAAAATGGGGGACATCTGACATAACTATGATGTGCTGAATGGTATATCATATGTGGTGGTTTTCTTGTACCAGTGAGTGAGAAGGCTGGACAATAAAAGTGTTCATAAATATATATTATGAACACATATGTGTTCATTCAGGTTCTCTTTCTCTAATATTGCATGATGTCTAAAGGACTTGAGACTATTTATTGTGGAAATTTGCAAGAACAGTGTATACATGGAAAGGGGGCAAATACTTTCTCACAACACTCTGTAGGCAACATAAAAGGTCAGTAGTCATAATTAAGCTTTATTGAGCTGAGGGGATGATAACACCATTAACCTTTTTATTACAATGTGAAGTAGGCCAGCATGACGATGATGATGAGGCCATGCAGTCACTACGGGTCCCTCAACCCCATGGACTGAAGGTGCCCACCTTTATTCCACTATCTCACTCAGGCGATAATGAGCACATAACACCACCTCTACCATCTTTGCTGGCTGTCTGCGTCTTGCAGGGTTGAGTGTAAACTTAAATAACAATCTCTTTAAATTGCATATCTGGTTAACCAAACCCGGGGGTGGGCGAGCGAAGCGAGCAGGGGCCAGAGCCCCCTAGTTTTATATAATTTTATATTTTGCACTAATTGTGGTGATGCATTGCATGTTGATTAGCACGTGTTGGTAAGAATTTTACTGTACTTAGTTTGTGTGACAGGAAGTACCCTATAACGTCCACATCTGTCTATGTTACTATCTAATATATTGTGTCTTTGATATCTTACTTATTGTTAAATGTGATGCGGTAGAACAGTAATGTGTTGCATGTTGATTAGCACAAGCAAGCAATATTTTTGACTGGACTCTGTACACATAACAATATGGACAATATAACCTGTTGTACAGCAACTTTCACATCTGCCTATCTTGATATTTAATATATGGAAACTTTTATTGATAAACATGGCATTGGAGAGTGGTGACATGTTGCATGTTAATTAGATAGATAGATACTTTATTAATCCCAATGGGAAATTCACATTCTCCAGCAGCAGCATACTGATACAATAAATAATATTAAATTAAAGAAAGATAATAATGCAGGTGAAAAACAGACAATAACTTTGTATAATGTTAACGTTTACCCCCCCGGGTGGAATTGAAGAGTCGCATAGTTTGGGGGAGGAACGATCTCCTCAATCTGTCTGTGGAGCAGGACAGTGACAGCAGTCTGTCGCTGAAGCTGCTCTTCTGTCTGGAGATACTATTTAGTGGATGCAGTGGATTCTCCACAATTGATAGGAGCCTGCTGAGCGCCCTTCGCTCTGCCACAGATGTTAAACTGTCCAGCTCCATGCCAACAATAGAGCCTGCCTTCCTCACCAGTTTCTCCAGGCGTGAGGCGTCTTTCCTCTTAATGCTGCCTCCCCAGCACACCACTGCGTAGAAGAGGGCGCTCACCACAACTGTCTGATAGAACATCTGCAGCATCTTATTGCAGATGTTGAAGGACGTCAGCCTTCTAAGGAAATATAGTCTGCTCTGTCCTTTTTTGCACAGCGCATCAGTATTGGCAGTCCAGTCTAATTTATCATCCAGCTGCACTCCAAGATATTTATAGGTCTGCACCATCTGCACACAGTCACCTTTGATGATCACGGGGTCTATGAGGGGTTTAGGCCTCCTAAAATCCACCACCAGCTCCTTGGTTTTGCTGGTGTTCAGTTGTAGGTGGTTTGAGTCGCACCATTTAACAAAGTCATTATTTCAACTATTACTAATTTCTCTGTTTGCTGTACATGTGAAAAGAAGGAGCCTATAACTTGTTATATGGTTTCTTTCATATCTACCTATTTTACTATTTATTATATAGCATCTTTTGTATTTAACACTAATTATAGTGTTTGAGAGTGGTGACATGTTGCATGTTAATTAGCACATGCAAGTAGCATTTTACCTTTACTATCTATATTATAGCACTTTTCATTTATGTTCATCAGTAATTGTGGGGATGTGCTACTGTTTGATTGTTAAGTAGGAATTCACTGCACTTAGGACCATAAGAATCCTAGAAATCTTACATTTTATACATTGAGCCAAAGGAGATGGGGCCCCCAGACAATCCGCTCTTTCTATATGGCCTGATATGCCTCAGCATAGCACTGAGTCAGTAGCTCCTGCTCGTGTTCTTCAGCTTCCTTTTCAGTTTGCTTTGAATTTTGCCACCTTCAATGTAATTTATCTTTTCATTTATTTTTGTTTTGGTGTTTGGCTCTATTATTTGGTTGCCTTTTACGAAGCACTATTTGAAAATTTTGTGTCTTGATTCTTTAGATTTTTTTAAAAAAGTTTCATTAGTATGGTTTTTGACTGTTTATTTAAAAAAAAAAAAATATATATATATACACACACAATTATATATAATTGTGTGTGTGTGTGTGTGTATATATATATATATATATATATATATATATATATATATATATATATAAAAGAAACAATACTATACTTTTTAGGATTAGTTTTTTTTACTCTAGCTCTCTTATCACACTTTTGAGTATGTGTGCTGGAATCCGTATTTTGAGTTTTAGGGCAGGACTAATTTGAATTCTGTGGACTAATTGGGGTCCGTCTTTTGCGGTTTTGTGAGCAGAATATAAGAAGAGTGGGTGGCTTTTAATTGTGTGTGCCCTATGATAAACCAGGGTTTCATTCAAGAGTAGTTACTGCAACAAACTTTGACTCTTTGTGATGTGATAATGAGACAATAAGTTTCAGAAATTGGATTAGTGGATGATTACAAAGTGATTGTCCATCATAGATGGCACACACACATGGGGCCAATTTAGAGTTGCTAATTAACCTAGTTAGGGATTCAGGAGGAAACCCATGGGGACACTGGGAGAACGTGCAGACTGAACACCAACAAGACGTAGGTTGGAGGTTGGATTCTGGGTTCATGCTGTTCAGTGTTGATCCACTGCTTATTGTAATAATTAATTTTAAACATTTTTTGTTACTATTTTTATTTATATTGGACTCATTTTGGGTTTATCAGCAAAAGCTGGAGAAGCTTGTTGTCATGTTTAAGTAATTTGAAATAAACTGGTTAGGCACATGGGCTCTGTATGAAGTATGAATGCGGGTCCACCTTATGATGGACTGGCACCCAGTGCAGAGCCCCATGCTGCTGGGACAGGCTGCAGCCCTCCATGACCCTGATATAGATGAAGCAAGTTTATAATATATTTCATTTCATTTGTTGTCATTCTGGGTGTGGGGTACACTCCTTTATAGAAATTGTATCGGACACTCGAGGTGTACACTTCAGACTGATGTTCCATCCCATGTGCATTTTACTAATCTTACACATACAAACTTACACTGTTATTAATATCTTAATGAAAAAGGAGCCGAGTAAGAGAGTTAGAGCTGCAGCATCGGCCTGGATCTGTCTTGTGTGCGTACAGAACAGCCAATTGAGTAAATTACATCGAAATATAATGAAAGAAACATACCTGAATAAAATGACAAGCAAATGAGCAGTTAACAAGGTCGGCTCAAATAAAAAGAATTACAGTGAACCCAATCTTAACAGAGAAAAATGTATGAAATATGCAATTCACTTCATATAATTATGTCTTTCCACTCAGGAATGAAATATGGACTTTTTTTTGCCCCCTTTTAGGTTTTGAGTCTGATAACAAACGTACTGCTTCCTTGAAAGAGAAAGCACACTGAGAGCTAAAATTCTTAATCTGGCCTTTAGAAATCTTGGCATCTACCAAATGCAGAGTGTGGGGAGACATACAGCACCTTGAAAGTTAGCAGCCACAGTTGTAGTGGGCTGCTATAATTACCAGCATAGCAGTTATCTGGTGCTTGTGAATCCCCAGAATGGCCAAATGTAATTCCAGGCTCATCCCGATTGACACCTCACAATTCAGCATACCCCACCTCTCAGTCTAGTTGGACTGGTAGGAAGACTTCTAGAATTGGCTTTAAGAAGGATGGGTGGGTAGACAGGCATACAGAGAGATAGAAGGTGGCACTATATGTTGGAGAGATACAGTATGTAAGACACAATGTAATCTATAGATAGATAAAAAACACCATAAGATAGATACACAGTAAATATAGGGAGGCACTATATGAAATATACACTATTAGAACAGCTTAGTTTTTCTAGTTTTTCTTCCCATTTAATCAGTTGAAATGCAACGAATGACCTTAAATGGCAAAATGATAAGCAGTAAACTGTAAGAGACTTAAATTTCAAGTTTAGGTTAGCATAAACTGGAAAAAAAAGAAATTTCAAAATATTACAAATGGGTCTTCTTCAAGGGACAACTAATAGGTCACGACCTACCAATGTTCTTCATAAATTAAAGTAAATGTAGCCTTGCAAGTTGAAGCAAACAATTTGCACAGGTGCCCCAACTGCTGTTAATTACTTAAAAACCCTGTGTGTGTCCTAAAGCAGAACTGGGACAGACTGTGTTACAAAACATTCTGAAGTACTACTTGGGGCATATTACACTGTTCAAAGTTCCTGTGATAATGGAAAGAAAACGACATAACAAATGAAATGAGGGAGAGCATTGTTGCCCTTCGATTTTTTTTTTTTTTTTTTTGCAATTTCTCTAAATGGAAGTGTCAGCGAGTCCAATGGTGGTCTACACAATCCAAAGGCAATTGGAAATTGGAAGAGGTCTGGCAGAGCCAAAGTCACACGCTAATCAGAAGACAAGTTTCACAGCAGCTTCAAGCACAGCTTAACAGTGTAGGTTGACAAAAAGCAAGTGTCAGTGTGAAGAACAGACTTTGTGCTGCAGGTTTGACAGGGCGAATGGCAGGAAGAAAGCCATTCCTTAAAGGACTCAATAGGGCCTTGAAATACCGTCTGTGGACTACTGCAGACTGTAAGAAAATCTTATGGACCAATGAATCCAAATTTGAAATCTTCGTTTCATCACGCAGGGTTTTTGTACACTGTTGAGTTGGTGAAAGGATGGTTCCTCAGTGTGTGACACCAACTGTCAAACATGGAGCAGGAAGTGTGATGGTCTGAGGTGGTTTTGCTGGAGGTCAAGTTGGTGACTTCCACAGAGTGACTGGCATTCTGAATCAAAAGCATTACCACGGCATTGTGCATCACCATGCAATACTTTCTGGTCTGCATCTAGTAGGTCAGAGGTTCATCCTACAGCAAGACAAATGACCCAAAACATACCTCTAGGCTATGTCCGAACTCTGTTAAAAGAAAAGAACAAGAAGGTACACACAGTGCAGTTTCAAGTCTTACACCCCATTCAGTTACAGTAGTTTAGGATGAACTGGACAGAAAGGAAAGGATCCTACAAGTGCAACACATCTGTGGGAAATTTTGCAACAATGTTTTTGACTTCCCTTATAGAAAGAATGCTGTGTATGTGCTTGTCTGTTACTGTATATCAACAAAAGGTGGCTACTCTGATGAATCAAAAATTTGAATGATTAATGATTCCTTGATTTATTTTTTTATTTGCCATTGTTTATTTGTTCTTTGCCTTGGTTTCATGAAACATTAAGATATTACATTGTGTGCATTTCCATAACAACTGAAAAAACTGAGGTGTTCTAAAACATTTGACTGGTGATAGATGTAAGGTAATATAAAATGAATAAATAGATGTGCCAATCACTGTATAATAGATGAAAGGCACTGTAAGATAGACATATACTATAAATGTAGGGATGTACTATATGCTAGATAGATATAAAGGCAATACATAATTGATAGATACATCTGTAATGCACTATATAATGGATATAGAAACAGATAGAAGGAGACACTACGTGATTGATGAAAGGCATTATAAAAAAGACCGATAGATAAGTAAGAAATATGCAAGGCACAATGTAATAGGCATACAGATCATTGAGAGGTGCTGCATGGTGGATATTTAGAGATGTAATTCACTTTAAGATAAATATATACATAGGTGGATGTAGCTAGGCACTATATGATACATGTAAAGACACTATGTAATAGATAGAATGTCACAATAGATGAAATGCACTATATAATATATGTAAGGCACTGTATAATTGGTAAATATATAATGCATTATATAGTAAATAGATTTAAAGTTACTATAATTAATAGATATGTAAGGTGCTATATAAGAGAGAGATTCAGTTAGGTCCATAAATATTTGGACAGAGACAACTTTTTTCTAATTTTGGTTCTGTACATTACCACAATGCATTTTAAATGAAACAACTCAGATGCAGTTGAAGTGCAGACTTTCGGCTTTAATTCAGTGGGGTTAACAAAACGATTGCATTAAAATATGAGGCAACTAAAGCATATTTTTTAACACAATCCCTTTATTTCAGGGGCTCAAAAGTAATTGGACAAATTAAATAACTGGAAATCAAATGTTCATTTCTAATACTTGGTTGAAAACCCTTTGCTGGCAATGACAGCCTGAAGTCTTGAACTCCTGGACATCACCAGATGCTGGGTTTCCTCCTTTTTAATGCTCTGCCAGGCCTTTACTGCAGCGGCTTTCAGTTGCTGTTTGTTTGTGGGCCTTTCTGTCTGAAGTTTAGTCTTCAACAAGTGAAATGCCTGCTCAATTGGGTTAAGATCAGATGACTGACTTGGCCATTCAAGAATTTTCCAATTCTTTGCTTTAATAAACACCTGGGTTGCTTTGGCTATATGTTTTGGGTCATTGTCCATCTGTATCATGAAACGCCGCCCAATCAATTTGACTACATTTAGCTGGATTTGAGCAGACAGTATGTCTCTGAACGCCTCAGAATTCATTCGGCTGCTTCTGTCCTGTGTCACATCATCAATAAACACTAGCCTGCATGTGTTGCACTAGCCATCACACTGCCTCCACCGTGTTTTACAGATGATGTGGTATGCTTTGGATAATGAGCTGTTCCACGCCGTCTCCATACTTTTTTCTTGCCATCATTCTGATAGAGGTTGATCTTGGTTTTATCTTTCCAAAGAATGTTTTTCCAGAACTATGCTGGCTTTTTTAGATGTTCTTTAGCAAAGTCCAATCTAACCTTTCTATTCTTGAGGCTTATGTGTGGCTTGCACCTTGCAGTGCACCCTCTGTATTTACTTTCATGTAGTCTTCTCTTTATGGTAGACTTGGATATCTATACGCCTACCTACCCCCTGTAGAGTGTTGTTCACTTGGTTGGCCGTTGTGAAGGGGTTTGTCTTCACCATGGAAATGATTCTGCAGTCATCCACCACTGTTGTCTTCCGTGGATGTCCAGGTCTTTTTGCATTGCTGAGTTCACCAGTGCTTGCCTTCTTTCTCAGGATGTACCAAACTGTAGATTTTGCCACTCATAATATTGTAGCAATTTCTCGGATGGGTTTTTTTGGTTTTCGCAGCTTAAGGATGGCTTCTTTCACCTGCATGGAGAGCTCCTTTGACCGCATGTTGTCTGTTCACAGCAAAATCTTCCACATGCAAGCACCACACCTCAAATCAACTCCAGACCTTTTATCTGCTTAATTGATAATGACATAGTGACGGACTTGCCCACACCTGCCCATGAAATAGCCTTTGAGTCAATTGTCCAATTACTTTTGAGCCCCTGAAATGAAGGGATTGTGTTCAAAAAATGCTTTAGTTGCCTCACATTTTTATGCAATCGTTTTGTTCACCCCACTGGATTAAAGCTGAAAGTCTGCACTTCAACTGCATCTGAGTTGTTTCATTTAAAATTCATTGTGGTAATGTACAGAGCCAAAATTAGAAAAAAGTTGTCTCTGTCCAAATATTTATGGACCTAACTGTATAAAGTCTCTGTATACAGTGATCCCTCGCTATATCGCGCTTTGCCTTTCGCGGCTTCACTCTATTGCGGATTTTATATGTAAGCATATTTAAATATATATCGCGGATTTTTTGCTGGTTCGCGGATTTCTGAGGACAATGGGTCTTTTAATTTCTGGTACATGCTTCCTCAGTTGGTTTGCCCAGTTGATTTCATACAAGGGATGCTATTGGCAGATGGCTGAGAAGCTACCCAACTTACTTTTCTTTCTCTCTCTTGCGCTGACTATCTGTGATCCTGACGTAGGGGGTGTGAGCAGGGTGGCTGTTCGCACACCTAGACGATACTGACGCTCGTCTAAAAATGCTGAAAGATTATCTTCACGTTGCTACCTTCTGTGTGCAGCTTTTAAGTATGCTGCACGGTGCTTCGCATACTTAAAAGCTCAAAGGGCACGTATTGATTTTTGACTTTGTTTCTCTCTCTCTCTCTCTGCTCCTGACGGAGGGGGTGTGAGCTGCCGCCTTCAACAGCTTTGTACCGGCGGTGCTTCGCATACTTAAGCCAAACAGCCCTATTGATTTGTTTGCTTTCCTCTCTGTTTCCTTTGAAGAGGAAGATATGTTTGCATTCTTTTAATTGTGAGACTGAACTGTCATCTCTGTCTTGTCATGGAGCACAGTTTAAACTTTTGAAAAAGAGACAAATGTTTGTTTGCAGTGTTTGAATAACGTTCCTGTCTCTCTACAACCTCCTGTGTTTCTGCGCAAATCTGTGACCCAAGCATGACAATATAAAAATAACCATATAAACATATGGTTTCTACTTCGCGGATTTTCTTATTTCGCGGGTGGCTCTGGAACGCAACCCCCGCGATGGAGGAGGGATTACTGTAGTTGATAAGATATGAAAAGCACCCCATAATATACACATTTGAAAAGGGACAATATAACAGGTAGACATGAAAAGCACTGTGTAACAGACAGACAGATGTGAGTCTATACTAAAGAAAGTTGTGAAAGGTACTATATTATTTTTATTTTTTGGCTGATGCCTTTTTCAAGGCAATTTCTAACATTTGAGATGCAGTTGGTTGAGACAGAGATGAATTTGAAAGGTAATGTTTGATATCCAGATGAAGGAGAGGCTATATAGCAGGTAAGCGTGAAACACAGTATATTGTAGGTATTTTTTAAAGGTGCTATATAATATTTAGATACATACAATTCTGTAGGAAGGTACTATATGATTAGCAGTTGTGAAAGGCAGTATATGATTGATAGATGTGAAAGGCACTTGTGCTGCAGTTCTAGTCAGTATTGGCCCAACTTTACACTGGGTAACACAACAGAGTCGTCAGTGGTGTCAAAGTGTGTGCTTTTATATAACCATGTAAGCACTATGCCAGTTCCTTCACCAGAAGACATTAGAATGTATTTGATGCTTCTGTTAATGTGATTTCTGCACAATAACCAGAGTGAAAGTCAGTTGTTTAGATTTGATTTTTTTAAATAAAATTTTAAACCTTTCTGAGTATGTGTTGTCACTTTTCGTTTTGGGTTATTGAGTATACTGTAGATAGCTAGGCAAAAATGGCAGAGTTATACATTTAGTGTTAAATCCACAGCACAGTGAAGTGTGCAGAAAGTTAAAGGACCCTCCCATATTATTTATCCTCATTTTGCAAAGTTTTGTGAAAAGCAATCATTTTGGCTACTTGTGTCTGCAATAGGGGGTAAATCCTCGATGTCAACTTCAGCTCTTTCTGAGCATTTTTACTGATGTCACACATTGGTTTACTTTTTACCTTAAGGTTATAATTTCCTGCACAAAATATATTCCAAAAATGTCCTAAATATTTTGGGTCTATAGGGCCAAAAGTAGGGGTGAACCCCAAAAAGTTTTGAATAACCAGACAACATGATGTTTTGAGCAGTATATCATACAGTATACCAGGGGGTTTTCTTGTTCTGGTGAGTCAGGAAGTACCAGACCAAAAAAAAAAAAGTGTGAAGTGATTTGAAAGTGTTCAGAAAGAATTCTTATGAACACAATAACAAAATATTAAATTAATCATTTAAAAGAATTCTCCTCCCAAAATATATTCTTTTGAAATGTCGCTTATCTCCATGTATTTTTTAGTGATGGCTGAGAAAAAAATTTAATGTCATAGAAAACAAAGCTAACAAAATTTATTGCTCAGTGGAAGTGGATGGTGGCCAACGGTTGAAACAGCAAACAATATCAAAATGGCAGTGAAAAAATCTTGCGTTACTTCATGTAAAGTCATCCAGTCCGATACTCAAACTGTGCAAAACGTACATTTTGTGGCAAAATATTGTGAAATCTTTTCCTCCATTAAAATGGAGCCCTTTTAGATGGGGTTGTGCTTTTAAATGGAAAGCCCTCCTCTTCCGCTGATACACTGGCCAAGAGTCCTGTCTTTAATTCAAAAGCGTGACCCTGTCTGAAAAGGTTCTGTTTTAATGGAGGAATCATTTCAATATTTTACCAATAAATGCTCAAGATTTGCACATTTTGAATATTTGACTGGATGACTTTGCATGTGACGCAGTTAACGTGAGAGTTTTTAATGGACGTTTTGATTTTGTTTGTTTGAATCCAGTGTTTGTCACTGACCACTCCCACTGAAGCATAAACTCTTATTAGCTCTATTTTTTTCTCAGCCATCACTACAAAGTACATGGGGTAAGGTACATTTAAAAAAAAATCCTTTAAATAAATTTAAAAAAAAAAACAAAAAACCACAACTCTAGAGCCAGAGTTGAGACCTTGGCAGTAACATAACAATTTTACATTTTTTTGACATCTGTGTCAACTTCGTTCTGAAGCTCAGTAGTCAGTCATATATTTCTGTGCAGTCTTTGGCTGCTTACAGTAAAGCCCAAGAATGTTGAGGCTCAAAATATTTTGATCACCACTTATATTCTGGAAGAGTGGAGATCTTAAACCGAAAAATAATGTAGCAGAAGGCATTGAGCAGAATCAAGGACTTGTGAACATGTGAAACGAAGTTCGGCATTCCTAATTTGTATTAAAGTTGTTGTTGCATGACAGCTGGAAAAGAAAAAGATTTAATGCTTGCCACCTGAATCAGTCTATGCTACGCTGGTTTCTCTAACTGCTGTGAATTTGAATCAAGGCCAGTATTTCTAAATATAAAATCAAGCGTGCAGGAGGCCAAAATTACAGCCAGGAATAAAACAACTTCTGCTTTTCTCTAATGTTGGATTTATTTCAGACAAAAATGATGAACGTTCCCAATTTGTTGGATTGTTTTGTTTGCAACAGTATTGGGGAAGGTGGGGAGGAAACCTTTGGTGTGGGGGTTTTGGTGGGCACATGTGCCTTGTTTTGTCAGCTCCAGAGTGAAATGATAAAAGTGGTGCACGGAAATCCAGTAAATCATTGGTGACTTGTCACATGCAGTTACTCCACAATGTATCCTGTCAGCAGCGGCGAATGAATGAAATGGTGCGAATAAAAGACTTTTGTTACTATTTAATTTACAGTTAAACAGTTATTGTTCCAAGTTTAAACTTTTTGGAGGCTGGCTGCATATTAAAAATGCAGCAGGCTAGGGGTGCTTAGGAGGGCGATCATGAGCAGCGCGTGTTATTTTAATTGAGCGCATTTCACTTTTTAGATGTTTGAATTCAAAATAGAGGCTGCTAAATAATGCATTCGACTTCAAAGTGGCCTGTTCAGAATGCAATTTGTAGATGTGGAAAAGGCAATAATTGCTTATGTGAGATCTGCGGAGATTTCACTCCCCCCACCACACACCCCTCCAATGATAGAAAGTTTGGGGTCTGCAATTGGATGATGTCTTCACGCCAAACTCCTCCTTTGTGTCGAGGGCCCTGCTTTCTTGGCAGACTTTTAATTCTGTTGTCTCGTTGTACCCCCCCTTCCCCCCCCAATTCATATCACAAAGGGGATAAAAATCGCTGCTCCTGCCACAGCCTCTTGTCTAGTAATGGATTTCTTCTGAAGGTACATTAAGAGGGCTGGCACCTTTTTCTCTTTTGTGGTCTTTGCTTCACCAAGGAATATGATGACCATTCCTCTGTGACTTATCCCATTTCACTGACTTTTTGCTTTTCTTTTTATGTTCTGCTCTTTTTCACCCTCTTCACCTATTATGTATTTGGCATGACCTGAAACATTGCCGCCTGCTGGGGCCTGAGGGTCAAAGTCGGAATGGAGATCTCACAGGCTTAGGCTGACGCATCAATGGAGAAGCCTGGGGTGTTGCTCCTTCTCTTTACCGGCTTTCTGGTGGGCCAACAACATTCTGCAAGTTCCGGTGTGTGACAGTTGTAGAAGTTGAGCATCTAGTCAAATGATGACAGTGAACAGCTGGGCAAGACAGATAAATAGATGTGAAAGGCGCTATATGAAAGATAGAACTGTACAGATATGAAAGGAAGGACATTGAAGACAATAAGTGAGAGATACTCACCATGAGATACGTATTACAATTTGAGACAGAAATAGACAAAAAAGGTCTATGTCAGAGAGGTACATGTGAAAGAAGTGTGTGATTGGTATGAAAAGCACTATATGGCAAATACATGAATATAAAAGGAGAGGAGTGGCATTGAGTTAATAGATATGGTATTAATATATACTCTGTGTGTGTGTGTATGTATGTATATGTATATATATGTGTGTATGTATGTATGTATGTATGTATGTATAATTATATATAT
Organism: Erpetoichthys calabaricus; assembly: GCF_900747795.2. NCBI lineage: Eukaryota > Metazoa > Chordata > Cladistia > Polypteriformes > Polypteridae > Erpetoichthys > Erpetoichthys calabaricus. The sequence goes on along the minus strand of NC_041409.2, from coordinate 99,058,393 downwards.
ATATATATATATATATATAAAATATGGTTGAAATAGTTTACTGTCAAATAAATGCAAAGAGTACGCGACACGTGTTTCGCCCTCATTCTGGGCTCATCAGGCGTACACACTCCACTGCACTCCCTCTCGGGAATCGAACCTCGGACGTCAGCGCCAGAGGCGATGCCCCTAATGTTGCGCCATGGCGTGTGGTTCGTTTATTTGACAGCATGTAGATTGGGGTAATTACATTCACGCCATTCGTAGTCTGTGTCACAATCTGATTGTATGATCATCTCCTCACAAACTGAGGGCACCGTGGCGGATGTTAGCAGATTGCTGGCCAACCCCAAGCGTTACCTGGTAGGTAACCACCAATACAATCAGATTGTGACACAGACTACGAATGCCGTGAATATATATATATATATATATATATATAATATATACAGTGGTGTGAAAAACTATTTGCCCCCTTCCTGATTTCTTATTCTTTTGCATGTTTGTCACACAAAATGTTTCTGATCATCAAACACATTTAACCATTAGTCAAATATAACACAAGTAAACACAAAATGCAGTTTGTAAATGGTGGTTTTTATTATTTAGGGAGAAAAAAAAATCCAAACCAACATGGCCCTGTGTGAAAAAGTAATTGCCCCCTGAACCTAATAACTGGTTGGGCCACCCTTAGCAGCAATAACTGCAATCAAGCGTTTGCGATAACTTGCAATGAGTCTTTTACAGCGCTCTGGAGGAATTTTGGCCCACTCATCTTTGCAAAATTGTTGTAATTCAGCTTTATTTGAGGGTTTTCTAGCATGAACCGCCTTTTTAAGGTCATGCCATAGCATCTCAATTGGATTCAGGTCAGGACTTTGACTAGGCCACTCCAAAGTCTTCATTTTGTTTTTCTTCAGCCATTCAGAGGTGGATTTGCTGGTGTGTTTTGGGTCATTGTCCTGTTGCAGCACCCAAGATCGCTTCAGCTTGAGTTGACGAACAGATGGCCGGACATTCTCCTTCAGGATTTTTTGGTAGACAGTAGAATTCATGGTTCCATCTATCACAGCAAGCCTTCCAGGTCCTGAAGCAGCAAAACAACCCCAGACCATCACACTACCACCACCATATTTTACTGTTGGTATGATGTTCTTTTTCTGAAATGCTGTGTTCCTTTTACGCCAGATGTAACGGGACATTTGCCTTCCAAAAAGTTCAACTTTTGACTCATCAGTCCACAAGGTGTTTTCCCAAAAGTCTTGGCAATCATTGAGATGTTTCTTAGCAAAATTGAGACGAGCCCTAATGTTCTTTTTGCTTAACAGTGGTTTGCGTCTTGGAAATCTGCCATGCAGGCCGTTTTTGCCCAGTCTCTTTCTTATGGTGGAGTCGTGAACACTGACCTTAATTGAGGCAAGTGAGGCCTGCAGTTCTTTAGACGTTGTCCTGGGGTCTTTTGTGACCTCTCGGATGAGTCGTCTCTGCGCTCTTGGGGTAATTTTGGTCGGCCGGCCACTCCTGGGAAGGTTCACCACTGTTCCATGTTTTTGCCATTTGTGGATAATGGCTCTCACTGTGGTTCGCTGGAGTCCCAAAGCTTTAGAAATGGCTTTATAACCTTTACCAGACAGATAGATCTCAATTACTTCTGTTCTCATTTGTTCCTGAATTTCTTTGGATTTTGGCATGATGTCTAGCTTTTGAGGTGCTTTTGGTCTACTTCTCTGTGTCAGGCAGCTCCTATTTAAGTGATTTCTTGATTGAAACAGGTGTGGCAGTAATCAGGCCTGGGGGTGGCTACAGAAACTGAACTCAGGTGTGATACACCACAGTTAGGTTATTTTTTAACAAGGGGGCAATTACTTTTTCACACAGGGCCATGTAGGTTTGGATTTTTTTTTCTCCCTAAATAATAAAAACCATCATTTAAAAACTGAATTTTGTGTTTACTTGTGTTATTTTTGACTAATGGTTAAATGTGTTTGATGATCAGAAACATTTTGTGTGACAAACATGCAAAAGAATAAGAAATCAGGAAGGGGGCAAATAGTTTTTCACACCACTGTATATATATATAATATGTATATGTGTGTGTTTGTGTGTGTGTGTCTATATATATATATATATATATATATATATATATATATATATATATACAGTGGAACCTCGAGATACGATCACCTCTGTATACGAGAAATTCAAAATACGAGGAAAGTATGAGCGAAAAATTCAGATCTAAATACGAGCATTGGCTCACATAACGAGCCACGAGCCAGGCTGTGGGTATAGCTCGCGGCTTAGCGAGGGGGCGTGGTAGCTGTAGCGAGCCGCAGGGCGATCTGCGGTTTCTGCGTTTCTCACCTAAGTGCACAGGTGGGAAACTGCCCACATCCATGATTTGTCCTGTGGCTGATGGGCTGGGCAGGGTTGCCACCCATCCTTTAAAATACGGAATCGTCCAGTATTTGAGAATGAAATTGCGCGTCCCGTTTTGAATCAATACGTATGTGTCCCTTATTTTTTTGTATTAAAAGTGGTAACCCTAGCAGCTGCCATGTCTTCCCCGCATATATAGAGAAGCGCGAGCCGGTTAAGGGGGAGAAGAAGTAAAAGAAAAGAGAGGAGAGGAAAGGAGAGAGAACGGAGGTTGCTGGAGGAGGCAGGAATCCGCAGCAGTAGGAAGTCGGTGCAAGAGAGAGAGCGAGTACAGGCTCGCGTGTAGCTGAACAGGCGAGCCAAACAGCTGAAGCAGGACGGTGTAGAGAAGGTCAGCTGCATTAAGTGTCTCGCCTGTTGCCGAGCCCGCATGGGAGAAGCAGGTGAGACGCTAACAGAGAAGACGCACCGGGGATTGTCATCTGTTTTTTGAAGACTGCTTCCTGTTGACGTTTTAACCTCATGTTAAAGGATTGTTATTCTTATGTACTTTAAACCTCCACTTCACAACTGTTTTAAGGATTAAAGATTTATTGAATGCTCTACTGCACTTTGGACACATGTTTTGATTCTTTTAATAATCAGTTATATTATTTACCAGTGTTATTTATTAAAGGTAGACTACAGTATATATAATTTATCAGTGTTATTTGTTAGGAAAATTGATTTTTATGTTAATATATTTGGGATGTGGAACGGATTAACTGGATTTCCATTATTTTCAATGGGGACGTTTGTTCTAGATACGAGAAATTCGCTATACAAGCTCAGTGCTGGAACGAATTAAACTCGTATCTAGAGGTTCCACTGTATGTATATATATATATATATAATATGAAAAGTGGTACAGTATTAAGTAGGTATATTGGAAAGAAGAAGATAGATAGACATGATAGGTTGCTAGATATAAATAATAGATATGTAATTGATATTGAGATAGGAAAGGCACTATATGATTGACTGGTTCATTATTATAGAAAAATATGGAGGTATAACCAGTAATGTTATTGTGGTTACTGCTGTTGCCTCTTGGCTCCTGGAGCGCTGGGTCTGAACCCCATGCCCAGTCATTGCCCATATGCTGTCTGCACATCCTCACTTTGTCACAGTGGGCCTCCCTCCCACATCCTCCGATATGTACAGGTCAGGTTAATTAATGATTTCAAGTGGGCTCTGTTTGGACAGGTGTGTGAGTGGGCCCGCAACACAAGGTTTCGTTCTTGTGCTGTTACCAACTCTGACCATCTGAGACCCTCAATTGGATTGAGAGAATGTTATACTGCAACTCCAAAATTGGTCCAGAGGGTGGCATGGTGGTGTGATAGTTAGTGGTTTATTTTGTGAGGGGCACCACTTCCACTCCTTCCTCTTCAGTTTGAATCAGGCGGGCTACTGTTGAATTTAACCAGAATTTGGAATGGCTTGGGTTGAGGGGGGCTCACATGAAGGGGAGATGTTGGAACCAAAGCCATGTTGTTCACACCACCTCATAAGATATTCCATCACTTTATATTGTGTTGAAGTGTATTTGTATTTATGCAAATGTAGTAAAAGTATTGTCACAAGCAAACAGACCCTTCATGCTCAGGTAAGTAGTTTAAAATTACCAACCCCCCACAAAAAAATCCCCCAAAAGGCTTGGCTTCCATCTCCTGGCCTTTTTATTTTCTCTCCAGTGTTTTGCTACCACTGTGCCGTTTATGACTATGAGGTGAGAGACAATGATTTGTCATAGAAGAAGCAGTCCAAATGGCGGAGGGGGGGGGCAGGGTTGTGTCGAAAATTAAACATTAGTATATGGCATAGCGGCAAAGGAAAATGACATGTAGTAATCATCCGGAGGTGAGAGGAGCCTGCGCCGGCAGGCAGGAGCAGAGTCCTATTAATTCTCACAGGCGGGTCGGAGGTTAACATTAGCACTCCTGTGCCTCGTGTTGTGGCCTTTAGCGAAAAATGCATAATAGACTTAGATACCAACAAGAAAAGCCCAAGGCATTTTTATGATAATGCTCCCAACTTTTTAAAAGGGAGACTGAGAGAGGAAAATAAAATAGACCGGTAGTGTATTTACATTTAAATAACTTGCTTTTTATTCTTGGCATCTTTTAATTCCACCGACTTGCAAGTGTGTGTGTGTGTGTGTGTGTGAGATTGATGCGTCACTTTTTATTCATAAAAGTTACTTGTGTAATTTGAACGCTGCTACTGCTGGCTCTTATCACGTACACTGTGTACACTGGCTGGGATGTGACATTCGGCATCTGAGTGTCATGTGGCAGAGTGCCTAAGGTGGCGGACCTGTGGTAACCAAACATCATTGTCCAATCTGAAGGGGTGTTGTACATGGAGAGAGACAAAAGGAAAGGGAATTTAGTATAAAAATTTAAAGGCATTTTGTTGTATTTTTGTTTTTATATAGCACTGTTACATCTCCTAGACACAGTTGCCTTTTGAAAATATGACACTTCACTCTTAGCTACCTGACTTTGTGACATGCTGTTTAGATGGCCACCCCTTGGGGGTCAAATTTATGTTCTAATGTAGCTGCACATAGATGAAAGTTGGTGAAGTAGTTAACTCAGGGCCACAGAATTACTACCTGAAGGAACTGGTAACTGCCTCCCGGGCCCATGGGTGGCAGCGTCCCTCTGGTGGATCTCCCATTTGTACACCCATAAGGGTGTATTGGGTGATGTAGTCTCTATAGGTGGCCCTTTTGGGGTACTTGGCTACCTTCAAGGGGAGCCACATAGAAGGGCTATCATTGCCTTGTGGGTCTTCCATCTGACCCGAAATTGCTCCCACTGGTGGTCTGCTGTGACACCAGAAGCACTCCAGCATAAAAGAAACCAACTCCCCTCAGTCTGGGAGCTGCAGTTGGAGTTGGGATATGATGGATAAGACTTGCAAGGAGGAGAGTGGAGAAAAAAATGAATAGGAATTGGAATTGTGACAAGGACTGGGATTGTGCTAATTGGGAGAAGAACATCTGAAAAGGGCGGCACGGTGGTGCATTGGGTAGCGCTGCTTCCTTGCAGTTATGAGACCCGGGTTCGCTTCCCGGGTCCTCTCTGCGTAGAGTTTGCGTGGGTTTCCTCCCACAGTCCAAAGACATGTAGGTTAGTTGCATTGGAGATCCTAAATTGTCCCTGGTGTGTGTGTGTGTGTGTGTGTGTGTGTGTGCCCTTCGGTGGGCTGGCACCCTGCCCGGGGTTTGTTTCCTGCCTTGCGCCCTGTGTTGGCTGGGATTGGCTCCAGCAGACCCCCATGACCCTGTAGTTAGGATATAGCAGGTTGGATAAGGGATGGATGGATGGACATCTGAAAAGGTTAGAAATAGTATATTTGATCCTAGGACTGATTTGGTGTACTTGGGTCTGAGGTGTTGGGGTTGGTAACTCCCCCAGGCCACATTATCTATCTGTCTGCCTGGATGTCTGTCTGCTGAAGGCTGGACATGTGTTGCATATTGATTATCACCTTGTAAGTAAAGATTTTACTGGATTTTGTACATGTCAAAATTGTGAACCTATAGACCAATCGAGTCTGTCATTTGTGTGGACTACAATCCAACACAAATGCTTGCATCACCCTGTTGAAGGATTTATGGTGTCCTTTTGGCCAAATTGGGAGACCTACCTGCTGCTATTTGGATGTGCCTATTCAAGTGGAGTACAGTTCTCATTTGATTGTTTTGTAAGGTCTCTGTTTATTGTTGCTCGCTGTGCAAGAGGCTGTATCACAGTTGCAGGATTGCGGTTTATTTTATATCAGTGTGGTGTGATTACAATACTGTGCGCAAGACACTATACCGGTATAATGCCTGAAGGAATTTAATTTGCTGTAACACTATGGAATATTTTGAATGACTTTCTTGAAGCAGTGCAGCTACATCTCAGGGTGGTGAGGAGTCAGATGAGGTTGGATATCCCCGGGCACCTTCTGTGGGGAGATACACAAGGAAGGGTACAATACATGCTGCATGATTCCCATCTCTCACCTAACAAAGAAGCATTTGGGAATTCTGCAGGTAGAGTTCAAAAGAGCCAGGTGATGACATTGAGGCCTGGTGCATCAATCACACCAAGTGAAATGTGATCTGTTTGCCCAAACTGGCACATGTTAGGACCCTTTGTTCAGTCCAGGTCTGGCTCCTTACTAACTAAACTTTCTTCTTTCCTTGTGCCCAGTGCTACTGGTATGGACAGTTACCCCGACTACAAGCCTGAATTGGATTAAGAGGAATCACTAATTTCATATTAGTCAGATGTTTCAAGATTAGCCAGCCTGTTATAAGTTAAGTGTAGTGGGGTTAAAGACTGGTAAGAATGCAAGGTGCACCATGTGCCTCAGTCAGAATATCCAGTCTCTGATAAACTACAGCTTTAAATAGTAATTAGCTTCAGCCATGAGGCTAATGACTAAGTAATTCTTTCTCATATTGCCCTTTCATATCTACTTGTATATCACCTTTCTCATCTGTCTATATATCTATCAAAATGGGTGCAGACAATGCAGCTGTCAAGCTTTTATTTTTGTTCCTGTAACAGTGAAGTTTTCCTGACATCTGGGTTACCAGCATGCTGTTGCAACTCGACAGTTTGAAGCACATTATGGCAGCAGTTTGTAGTAGCAGTAGTATTAATATTGTCACATGTACTCCTTGGTTCATATCCTGACAGCACTGGGCCTTCATTTCCCCCTTGACTGTATGATTCAGCGGTGTGCAAGGCAACATGTTGACACACTTTTACAATCAGGGTATGAAGAAGAATATTAAACTGTATTTTAGTGATGCCCAGTCTCTTACTGGCAGTTGTACTCTGCCAGGAGAATGTGTAGTGCCAGACACACTTTTAGTACAATCTGTGAATGTCCTATAAGAAATTAAAGGGCCTTGTTGTAAAATGCAACATACATCAAAAGGGTTGTAAATGGAGAGTTGTCTTTACTGCCCACCCCTTCCTACCTGAGGGAAAAAAAAACCCAAAACAAGCGGCACCAGGAACAACAAGTTTATCAGATGCAGCCGGGCAGCAACACGACTGAATATATGTGAAAGTTAATAAATCCCGTGGGTGAGAATTTTCTATTCTGTGTGGAGTTACTGAGGTGCGACATGCTGGATTGAACTTAATGCCGCAGGCAAGGGCAATCAAATAGACAGTGCCAGACTTGGCAGCACAACACAGCCAGGGAGCTTCTGGTAGCGTTAGAAAAGTTTGATACTTTTATTATTACTATTTTGCTCATTTTCTTTAGGTATGAAATTAGTTCTTAACGAATGCATCTTCTGTGCTGATAGTATTTAGTGGGTAAGAAACATATGTGAGTCTGGCCTTCTTGTTCCTTTGTTCTCATATTATCCTTATCATAATGTCCAGATCCAGCATATGGTGCCTTCAGAAAGTCTTTAGCCCCCAGACCCCCCAATCTATAAATGATTGTCACCACCAGATCAGTTTGGATATGGATTTTTATTTGTGAATCAGACACTCCTTTTCAGTGCAAGAAAGAAAGTTATAAACCATTAAAACAGTTTAAATTCCAAAAACTTTATAAGTCTCCATCCCTCATGTTTAGTATTTGGGAGACCTACCTCTCACAGCTGTTACAGCAAGTCCTCTTTTTGATGAGTCTGTATACATTTTTAATCTTTTTAAGATTTTAAGATTTCCTTATGAAATTATTCAAGTTGTGGTCAGGTATTTGGAGAATGGCTGTGGAGAGCATTTTTGAGGTCTCTCCTCTCGTGAGGTTGAGGTTAGGACTCAAGGATGTTCCTTCATTTCAAGCCACTCCATTGTTCTGTTGACTGACAAACCTCCTTCCCAGCTGAAGCTTTCTGACCAAAGGCAGCAGGCTCTCCTCCATGATCTGTCCGGATTGTGCAGCATACATCAACAAATACATCAGTCCCACAACATGACACTGTTACGGTGCTGATGGAATCACCTGGCTGATGTGCCATGTTAGATTTATGCCACACAGACTGTTTATTGTTAAAGACCATGAGACTTTCTGCCACATGATTGCACGATCTTCCAGGTAACTTTTTGCAGATTCTTGACGGGCACGGACATGTGCTTATTTTCATCCATGTACTTTTGTTCTGTACCTTGGAGATTGTTGAGCTGTGTATGTCCTCTCCAGTCACAGTCACTGGCAGGTGTGACAAATGTCATCACAATGAAAACTCTGACCAGTGCCATTCTTGTGGGGCAGGTTGATGTGGCATTGTGGCTGCTGTTTCTCAATTTGTCCACTTCTGTATGCTGGACTGCACTAAGCTCTGAGGTCTGTTCAGTGCCTTTGAGGTGGTCTTGTCCCCATCCCTCTCCTCTCTCATTCTGTTCCTAACTTGTTTTCAATGCTCTGTTAGTGTTCGTTTTGGTTTTTGTCATGTTACAGCCAAGGTTTATGGCTTATGTTCATTTTTTTTATTTTTGTGTTAATTTTGAATTGTTGTTTTCCACGTGTTTTTTGATTTTCTTGTAATATTTGTTAATTTTGTTTTGCTTATTGTTTAGTATTTAGCCTTTTATCGAGTTTGAGGAGTTGCTTCCAGTGGTGTGTCTTTGGAGTACACATCTTTCTTGTGAGTTTTGTTTTCTTTGTATTTTTCTGGTTTACTGAATTTTACTTCTGAAACCAGACGTCTAGCCCTCCAAATCCTCCATGCAGGCAGAGGTGGGTAGAGTAGCCAAAAATTGTACCCAAGTAAGAGTAGCTTTACTTCAAAATAATATTACTCAAGTAGAAGTAAAAAGTAGTCATCCAAAAAATTACTCGAGTAAAAAAGTACTTGGTGAAAAGGCTACTCAAGCACTGAGTAACTGTTTGATCATAATAAATGATTTATTTTTTAGAAATGTAATAAGACAGACAAAAATATAAAATGTGTAAATTCTGCTATTTCCAAATAATAAAATAAAAAATGAGTAAAAATAAATAACATCTTTACAAAATAAAGATGCAAAAATAACACAAAGTTCCAAATCTCAGTTTTTCACAACAAAGCTTTTGAAACCAATACCTACAGTAGGTAACATGTATGTTTGAACAGTGTAAACTACTTACAGTGACAAGATATACTGACTGTACACTGACAGTATAATACTGTATATTCACTTGCCCTCCAAATAGCATGGCTGATAGAAAATAACATGAGAACAAGGCAGCTTATGCATATACAAGAAGTCTCACTTTACCTTGACTGGCCAGTTGCAGATAGTTGACACAGTCACTGTATAATAGATGTAGTTTGCTCTTTTTAAAAAAATTAAAAATTGAGACTGCAATTAACATGAACAAGTGTCCTTATAACTGTTCTTATTTTTAAGTTCTGTAAGACATATACTGTCAGACAGATCACTGAATAATGCACAGACAGAGAAGTTACTAGATAGATAAACTGGGAAGGCACTGTATAATAGAAGATATAAAACTGTCAGGAGAAAAAAAAAACAGCTTGAGGGATGAATGGATAGATAGCTTGATAGATAGATGTGAAAGGCACTATATGACAGGTGCTGCAGAAAGGCAAGCAGGCAGTGAGAGTACATTCACATGTGAAAGGCACTAGATAAACGAATAGATAGGGAAGGCACTAGACAAATGCATAACAGTATTAGCTATATAGTAGTTTTGTTTTATATATAATGTATATGTATTTTACAACTCAGAGAATTATGTCAAAAAGAAATACATTAAATCATATATCAATCGACAGGCTGCATGCAGGCAAGCGGGCAGTGAGAGTGGAGATAGATGTGAAAGACGCTAGATAGATTGTATACAACAGGCAAAAATAGCGACCACTTGATAACAGTATTAGCTATAATCAATGAAAGCATTAATTAATCAACAGAAATAACCACGATCGACATTTTAAACTTAATTATTAACGAAAACAAAGAAAAACGCCCCAGCAAGTCTATGAAGGCAGACACTGCAGGCAGGCAGAGCAGCAAAAAGCACAGAACAGCGCCCCCCGAAACCGGAAGTGGTAGAAAATAGATCGCATCGGTAGTGGTTTACTACTACCATAGAGAATGAATGGGAAATGGTTTATAGAGTTTTAGCTAAAGGATATGCTGCGGCCGCTTCCACTGTGCATGTTTGGAAGACAGCGTATATAATGGAAAAAAAAGTAACGATTTGAGTGTTGCCCAATGTAGCGGAGTAAGAGTAGCGTTTCTTCTTCACAAATGTACTCAAGTAAAAGTAAAAAGTATGGTGCAGTAAAACTACTTAGAAGTACAATTTTTTAAAAAGTTACTCAAGTAAATGTAACGGAATAAATGTAACTCGTTACTACCCACCTCTGCACGCAGGTCATACTCATACTTATGGAGCTTATTGTTCCATGGGTAGAGTGGATCCAAGAGGTCAATTCAAAGAAAAGAGTGAAGAGATGCAGAGCTGGTGGAACAGTGCAGAGAGAATGGGTGGCAGGTGAGGTGTGAGCCAACTAGGTTGCAGAGAGTTCGCTGGCCAATCCATTTGCATGGTGTATACCATTCCTGGCATCTAAGATGGTGCTGAGGCAGCTGAAGTGGCCTGTACGAGGCTGTGGATAAGGAGAGGAGAACTTTGGTGGAAAGTGCAACCTTGGCACAAGTCAGAGTTTGACTAACCCCACCTTGATCACCTTGGTGAGGGTCTGATACCAAAAGTTCTGAAACTGCCAATGATCCCCAAAACATAATAGTAAATTTGCTCAGATTTGCATCACAAGCTGTGCTTAGGAAATGTCATTAGATTTTGCTGTTGGAACTTGTTTGCCTTGGATTGCCTTTTTATGCAAATGCTTTTTGACTTTTCTTTTTCTTTCATTTTTTTATTATTTTTTGAATTAATTTCTTTGCTTAGAAATATTTTTCATGATCTTGTTCTTTACACCGGAGGTTTTTACAGTTTCTGGGAAGTGAACTGTTAAAAGCCTGTGCCCCAGTTTTGATCCTGAGTAGGCCTTGAAGCCTGCCTGTTTCAGTTTGGGTTCAGGCTTGTAAGGGTCCTGATCTGGTTTTGTTCCTTTTTTGATACCGTATACCCTTCTGCATTTTGTGTTGCTGCCTCATAACAGGTTTGCTCTTCCATACTGTGTATCTCAGTGAGAGACACAGGGGATTGGGGCTCATCAATGAACTGAGAACAGGTGAGCCAGCATGTGGAGACCACAAGCAAACTAGGGGAGATGTTCAGTTGATGCACAGCACATGAGAACATGAGGTTGACAAAAGGGAGGAAGACATTTGAAAGGTCACTACTTGAATTTGCCCAAAAAGTGAATTGTTGAAAGGTTTTCATTTTATTTCTATTGATTAGGCCTGATGTTCACTGTTCTGTAGATTAGCAGGAAGAATTCTGACTTTAATTTATTGTAAATTTATAATCGGGCAATAAAATGGGAAAAATTTCAAAAGCCTATAAATTCCAGAAATGGGAGAGGGGAATAAAAAAATGTCCAAATTAGGCCTCAAAAATCCAGTGAGGGCAATTAGTTTAAGCTGTAGAAGATGCTTAAGGCAGGAATTTATGATTTGTCATGTTCTCATAAGTCTTTATTATTTAGATCAAGTTCAGAAGATCACTTGTCCTTAATAGATATGGTACAGAGAGTGTTCCAAACTGGTATTTGGGCACTGCAATGGGGACAGGGTCATCCATAGTAACCAGAGTGATGCACACACTGGATGATAGTAAATAGGACACAAATTAAAACGATTTGGGAGACTTTCTAGAATAATCTACAACAGCTAAAGTTCATGACAGCTGCCAACAGGGGGCAGGTGAGCATGTTGTTGCTGTTACGCTGTTTTCCCGTTGCTCCATTTCATTCACTTGTAGCAGTCATAGCTGTGTAGCCTGCCAATATTGGCACAGTCAGGCACTGAAGCTCTATGTAAATAAATGTTCACGACTGAGATGGGCAGAGGGGGTGCCCTCTGCTCTGCTAGCAAGTAGTGTTTCTGACATTTTGGGCTCACGTCATCCATTGCCATGATGGGCCCCTCAAATGCAAGCTCTCTGGCTGAGGATACAAAAAACTGTCACAAGCATTTGCTTCAGAAGGCTCAGTGAAGCTGGCATGCTTCCAGCATATCGCACATTGTAAGATTCCAGATTGGAAAGATGCCCGGTCCTCACAAGCTTGTGTTTTGCATGTCTTAGAACAATGTTTGAACTGTTGCTGTTTAAAATGTGCAAAATGAAATCTAGAAATAGCTATTGGATGATGCTTGCCGTGTAACTGTTTAGCACTTTTTGTTGCTGCCAAAATGCCAACAAGAGAAACCTTTAGAGTCTTCCAGTTAGCTCCCTACGGCGTTCAAGGGTCAATTCAGACAGGCTTGTGGATGCTTCAGGTTTATGGCTGGGGAGCATTGATTCAGATGGGACACCAGTTCGTCACCAGTAGTGAGCAATGTGGTGTAGTGGTTAAGGTTTGGGCTTCAAACCCTGAGGTTGTGGGTTTAGATCCTGCTACTGACATGAGCATGTCACTTTTAACTGCGTGTGCTCTAGTCAGAAGGAAAAGTAGCCAGTCATAGCTCAAAAGTTATAAGTCACCTTTGAAGGTGTCAGTCAAATATGTAAATGTAAATTGAACAGTAATTAACTTACACAGGAGTCATTTAGGGAGCATCCTTGAACACCTGAGAACAACCAAGAATAGAAGTCGAGACTTTTGGGCACACCAGCTGGTATCACTAAGATGACACTGGAATGATCTCCTATTGAGACTGGTCTTCAAATATATTATGTAGTGCATTTCACAGAATTTTTCTGTTTTTATAGTACCTTTTTCATTATTTAATAAATCCTTGAAATATAAGGAAATTTCATTTAGTTTTGTCGTAAAGACCTGAAGTGTATGGTCACTCTCTACTCTGTAGGACGTTTTTGACTGCCTTTGCAGTTGATTAAACTTTAAAAGCTTTAGCCCAATTTTGGGCCAGAGCCGCCCAGAAAGCCTACCTTTTGAGTCTGGGGCTAGGCTGTCAGGTTTGGTTTGGGGTGAGGTGGTATATGGACAGGTCTGACCTGTTTGTGTATTTTCTTGAGGCCTGCACCTCTTCCTTTACGTTTTTGTGGCTGAAATCTCAACACTATAATGCTGGTAGTTTTATTCTTTTTTTTATTAATGGGCGGCAAAGATTTGCAATCAAACATTTGAAATGTAACTTTATGAGAAGCTGGAGAAGCAAAAGCAGAAATTGTAGTGTCTGTCTATCTGTCTTTCTCTCTTAGACTTTTTTGTTTAATTTTGTGAAATTACGTGGGTTCAGGGTTGTAAAAATGTCTTATGTTGTGGGCACTACTGTTTTCTTTACTGCCTGTCTGCCTGCCTGCCTGTCTGTCTGTCTGTCTGTCTGTCTGTCTATGAATGAGTCTCGTGAACAGCTGGGTCTTCTCCCTTCATTTATTTCACCTTTATGTTTTTCCTGGGGCATCCACCTTCATTTGAGAATCACAGGCTGCAGGTGGTGGTGGCACAGAGCACCATAAAGGGTGCCATTAACAATGAATGGTCCTGAAACTTAAGAACAGACTTTGTGACCTGTACACCCATAAAGACTTAAGTCAAAAAGTCTAGTGAGGCCTGGCCCAGAAATTCAACAGCAGGCTTTGTGGCTTGCACAAACAAATAAAAGCTTCTGAGTCAAAAATTTGTCTATTGAGCCTATTAACATAAAGAAAGCTTCTCCCCAAACTAGCCCTCAAAACTCCGAGACTTAGATACATAAAGAAGGCTTTGTAATCTGCACACCTAAAAAAGCTTCAAAGTCAAATTTAACTGTTAACCCCAATGATGCCTTAAAACAGTAAGAAGGCCTGGAATTGAAACTCAGGAACAGGTCATGTGGCCTGCATGCCCCAAAAAGGCTTCAAAGTCAAAAACTCCAGTGTGGCCTAGAAACACAACGAAGGTCTATCCGCGAAGCGCAAACTTCTAACAGTAATGAGATTTGTTCAGAAATAGAATTCAAAACAAGCAAAAAGTGCTTAAACACATTTTATTGTTTTGGGAGCTTCTATGTTTTGGTTAGTAATGACACTCATTAGGCCTTGTGGCATGTGATGGCAGCAGGAGTAGTTTGTGTTTTAGACCATTACAAAATCGGAAAAGAATCGGAAGCAAAGAAAGAAAGAGTACTCAAGGTGGTCTTCCACACGGGGAAAGAAAGGCACACCTCACTTGGGATGTGGTTGTACATATGAATGGCACACATATAATAATAATAATAAGAATTCATTACATGTATATAGCGCTTTTCTCAGTACTCAAAGCGCTATCCACACAGGGAGGAACCGGGAAGCGAACCCACAATCTTCCACAGTCTCCTTACTGCAAAGCAGCAGCACTACCACTGCGCCACCTGTGAGGTGTCTTAGACTAGAAGGATCTGGCTACTTAATCTGTGGGACATTATGCTGGGGGCTGTTTTGGTAGGGGGAACAGGATCAAAATTAGTGATGCACTCAGACATCACACGGAAACGTCCTCCAGTTTAATCCTCACACCCTGCTGCTTAATTCTTGAAATTATGATTCTGCTGTTGCATCAAATCAGCCTGAGCCTCAGAAGAGCCAAGCACTGAAATGCATTCAGAATGGAGAAAGACAGAGAGCAGCTTGTGCAGTCTCAGGAGAGGTCAAGGTTCTTATCCTGACCCCTGGTGGAGAGACAAATAATTGATAGTCAGGTTTTCTTATGCAGCCAGGGAGGATCAGGGAGTCAGAGAAGGAGAAAGCTGAGGGAGATGCGGCTGGGACAGGAGTGAAAGGAAGAATACTGAGCTGGGGAGAGAAAAAAAAAAAAGAGGTGTGTGGTGCAGCCTGTCAGGAAAGATGCGTGTGCGGCAATTTCAGCACGGCCTTTGGTTGTAAAGCATGTAATTACAGCAGAGCTCACCCTCGTGCGGGTGCTCAGCAGTGCTCGGATAAGTGTACTATAGAAGCGGGGAAAAGCAAGGAAGCGCCACTGGTGTGCAAAACAGCAAGTTACTGCTTTTTTATTATCACAGCAAATGAATTGCAATTTTTTAAGATGTCAGATGACCAGCTGCCCTGTTCTTGGTGACCTGTGTGCTAAGCACACCATGAGCAAAGCTGTGTTTCCATGCTATATTTCAGGACAGTCAGTTAACCCCATCATTACAGCATTTTTCCTTAGTTAGCATGAGAGTTGCCAGTTTTATGCTTATATTTGCAGAGTCCAATGAAACACTTACTTGCACATACTAGTCAACATGCAGCACATTACCACTCTTCAGCGCCATGATTAGTGATATGTAGATGTGAAAGCTGCTATATAATAGTAAGACAGATGTGAATAGCGCTATATAATAATTATAATGAGTCTGTTGTCCTGTGCTAATCAACATGGAAGAAGATGACACTCTCTGTATTTAAACGTAGCGGATGGTGCCTGGTGCAATAATGTTACTGTCCATTTTTGTCCTGTTGAATTTACTAATCTATATAAGTAAAATTGTAAACTGTCTGTTTGTTCACCAATCACCCAAAAATTGCTGAACTGATTTTCATGAAATGTTGCATGTGCATTTCTATCGGTCCAACTTTAAAGTATAGGCCATATGTCACATTGATCCGTGGAGACTACAATTCCCATCAGGCAGCAGGAGTGTACTGGAGCTGATGGGAGGACATCATTATTACTCTTTTTATTATCTGATTTCAAGTGACAATATCCTTCTTATGATGTAAGGTTTTTACTACTGTGCTTTATCATACTCCTGTTTGTATGTGTTTTGGAGTACATTATAACAAGTTTATACTCATTACAGTATGTTATGATTACAATTATAGTGATAGTTCAATGTGAAATTTTTCTAATATGTTTATAGGAACCACACATACATAGTCAAATGCTTCTGACTACACCAACAGTGTTAACTGTTAATTCAGCCATTTCTGTGAATGGTTTGGGTGTGCATTTTTAATAAATAATTATAAGTGGACATCATCATTAACTGTTCTTCCTGGGCAGTCTGTGGTGATTGCAAATTTAATTGACAACTGTGCCTATGAATCTGTTTCAGTTTGGGCTTAATTTTCCAATCCCTCCACAACATCAAGGTTCTCACATTTAACACATTTATTTCAATTCAGGGTTGCAGTGGGCTGAAATCTTTATTGGCAGCACTGGGCACAAGAGGGGAATCAAGGGAAAAATTGCATAGTCTGATTACACAGTCCGTTTGAAATCACCATTGAGCCTCAGCCACAAATTTTTGGATATGCGGGAGTAAAACCCAATCATATATGGAAACAAGGTGCAAACTTCTCGGACAGTGACCAGGGTGTGGTGTTCAAACCTTAAGGCAGCAGCATAAAACTCCCATGGGTCCCTCTTGAATTTACTGACGCGGTTAAATAATAGTTAGTGGTGAGCTTTTTAATACAGGCATTACCCCATGTGATAATTCACTGGTAAGTGTAAACACAGAATCGAGGAAATGAATCATACCCTAAAGGCCATGTTACATTAGATCACTTTTTGAACAGATTTTCAGTTATAGCCTTCATTTTCATAGTGTGTAATTTGAGATATCCAGCAACTCATTTCAAGTAGTCCTCAATTCACCTTGACATAATCAAACAGGATTGAATTTTTAGTGTTTTCCTCTGATTCCATTTTGTTGTGGTCACGTCGGAGCATGATGCATGATTTAACTGGTGCGACAGTATAAAGATCGACCCTGCGTTTCCAGTCTGTTCAAGATTTGGATGAAAACAGTACCATTTGGGGTGCGATTTTCTTTGGTTTAAACTTTTTCAGGGTGACAAACTTCTTTCTAGTATAAAGGTCTTTGATTCTTTTTAACATTCTAATGTTTGACAACAGACCAGTTTGATTTTTGGTTTTGACCTTTACTTGACCTCCTGACTAAGTTTCATTTACTGATCCCATTTAGGAAAAAAAATAGCACTGTTTCATGCTGAAGCAGAACAATGACATATCCGAAGTGGCTGGTTTAAAAGCTGTGGGTTACAACAGGGATTTTGTTTGTACTTATGTTTGTATGTGTTCGCTCATGTACTGTAAATTCATGATTATAAATGTATATGCATAGGTGGGAGTTTTGAGTTTCTTTTCTGTAATGTTTTCTTTTTTTGTAATTGTCGGTTAAGTTTGCAGTTCTGTGATGTGTGTGTGTGTGTGTATATAATGCATATATGCCTCTTTTACCCTTTCTTTTACAGCACTTTGGTTCAGTTTTGGCTGCTGTAAATGTGCTTTATAAGTAAAGTGTGACTTGATTTGTCTTGACTTGTCTTGTCTTGACTAGATTTATTATTGTGGTCAGTGAGAGCAGCTGCCAAACTTGACTAGCTCCTACCGAGTATGAATATCAAGCATTGTACTAAAAAAAAAACGATGAAAAGGAAGCACAAAGGCTCAAGGTATAAATGGAAGAGCACAACTCGGTCATTGTTGTGGCACTGTGTCTAACACAGATTACTGTACTTCTGTGATTTATTTTTCTAAGCCTTATAAACCCCCTTTGAATCACAAGGATTCTAAAAATATCATCATGAAGACAGACGTTTTAATGCCAGGTAGTTGTATTCAGTAATAATGGCACCAGAGAGTGGCACTGTGTTGTACATTGATTAGCATGTGTAAGTAAGAAGTTCAAAGTATGCTGTACATGTAGTAAGATTGACTCTAGATATCTGCAAACTACCACATAAATGATTACAAACTAAGCTACTACATGGCAGTGTAATGTGGATGAGACCCTAGGCATCCTCTTATAAGAGAAAGTTATTACACACAGACATAAATGGACATCCCTCATTGACTGTGTACTGTACTCTATACATGGTAATACATGATGCAAATTCTAATATTAATAAAAAGAAGAAGAAGAAATGAATTTTTGATTTTGAATTACTGGTTCCCAACAAACATTTAAGGCTAAGATTTTTGGTGTTCCTCTCTAACAAAAGTTCACTCGATTGATCATTGCTTATTTTAGACCAGGATTTTTATTTAACATTTTCAAATCTCTTACACCTAAGGAACAAATAAGTACAAATTTGTTTTTTTTTCTTTAAGTACAAATCTATGTTTTTTTTTTTCTCAATTCAGAATCACACCCTGTCTGGTCATTTGTACCATAAGAGGATTAAGGGTCATCTTTTTGGAGCTGGGGGCTTTTAGTTGAGCTGAATTTTATTTGGATAAGAGGGAATTATGAGCAGGATTTTTACTGTCTCCTCCCTAAACATTGAACAGTGAATTTGAGCTTATTCGAGCTTTTGAATTGATTTACCAATAAGTGAGCGATTGGCAGGTTTTCAGTTCAAAAATACAATCCCATTGGAACGTGCTTCACTTTCATGCATTGCTTTGATTTTCCAGACATATTTATTTAACAGTACTGTAGCATAACATGCATGCATTTTGAACGTTGTGAGCATACAAATGAATAAGTGACTTGTGGATTATGCCACACGAGTAACTCGAGATTTTTGTCATGGACATTTTTATTGTTGTTCTGTGCCAGTCCTCACTGATGCCTGTTGTAGCAAAAAAACGTTTTCTCTATATAAACATAAGATTTTTTCCTCAGGCATCACTACAAACAGCACAGAGTAAGTAACAATAAAAAAATATATTATTTCTGACAAAATCAATGTGTTTGGGCCGTTATGAGCATGTGACGGAGTATCTAATATAGGGATTATGTGACTTCAGTAACTTCAAATATTTTCCACGGATGTTTTGGTTTGGTTTGCTGCTGTTCAGTGCTGCTGCCCATTGACACCTATTTTGTCAGAATGTTTATTTATTTCTTTTCTCTGTAAAAATATGGGATTAAAATTTTTTCTAGGCCATCACTAAAAGCAACATAGGGTAGGTAATAGATAAAAAAATAACACTTTTGGGTGGAGTGTTCCTTTAAATTCACAATTGTTTAAACCATAACCACAAAAAGTAACAATACAGATGAATACACATCATGGGTCAAATTCGTACAAAATCACTGTCACACTCCATTGCGTTTATCCTGTAAATCCACATTACTTTTGTTTTATTCTCTGAAGATCAACACATTCCTTTTCCTGCTTGATGCGTTTTATATAGTGAGTGATTCATAAGCAGTGTGGAATATCCAGATGTGACTTCCGGCACTCATTGGCTGCTTTGCCAAACATAAAAAAAAAAATAGGGGAAACATAAATGAAGACTGAAAATTGTATACCTCTATGGAAGAAACATATAGCAGGAATGATGAGAAAAAAAGACCAACCTGGGCACATTTTAGATGCAGTATTTTTGTTTCTGCTCAGAGTGGTGAATCCCCCGACTCATGGAATGTAAGAGCAGAGCAGGCAGGCCCGCTTGGTCTTGGCCCTCACCAGTCTCTTGGGCCTAAAAGAATTTAAACTTTAATATCTCAGAAAGAAAGTAATGTTGTCAGCAACACTGTAAAATATCTGTTTATCTGTCTATCGTACTTATAGTGCCTTATCTATCTATCTATCTATCTATCTATCTATCTATCTATCTATCTATCTATCTATCTATCTATCTATCTATCTATCTATCTATCTATCTATCTATCTAGTACAGTTTATATCTATTTGTATATAAAGCAAGTCAAAATTATGTTAACATTTGAATGGCAGAAACAATTTATTCACAAAACATACTTCATATGTGCAAGATGATTTACAGGAATGTCTCAACCTGTTCACCATCATGTTCAACACACAAAAACCAACGAGCAACAGTACCATTTAAAGCGTGGACACACATTTTGCAGGGAATAGGTGATACCACAGTCCAAGGAAAATGATTAGACATAGAGGAATCAAAGGCACTATATAGCAAATGAAGATGTGGGAGTGTGGTTGGGTGATCCACTATATGATAGATATGTTTGATGCACTTTGTAGTAAATTGATATTATAGATCAATATGAAAGGTACTATTTAACTGTTGAATCTTATTGATCCTGAAGGAAAGTTCTCATTGCCTTTAGGTAGCCCCTCTCATTCCCTTTACATCTGGCACTCCCAATTCTTTAGGCTAACCAAGATGGTGTATTTTGCACTAACTGACAAAGCTGAATAGCATTGAAGTTTCTCACTCATAAGGACAAGCTAGAACAGCTCTTTAAATGAAGGGGTTGACTTTGGCCCCCAGCAACCCCGTGACTGGATAGAATGGTTTTGAGAATGGATGGATGTTAATTATGTGCCCCATGATGCATGACACCCACACTCCTGTCCATCTCTATATACTGTATGGACTGTATGGTATGTGTCAGCTTTTGCTGTGACTGATGTGACAGGTCATCGTGTTTGCTGCCGCTTTGACTCATCCTTCAAGTTGACTTCCTTGCAGAATTTATCCCGAGTGGCCAGCACTTTCATTTGTCGGCAGCTTTTCTCCCTGAGTATTAGACTCTCCTTTAGAGAAGACAGCAGAGGAGGCGAGGACTGACTGGTATTTATTGTTGACGGAATCCACATCCATTCACCTTCTTGAGTGACTGTGTAACTCTTGCTGTCTGTTCCTAGCATGAAAGAATGAAACAATGGGCAACTGATTTAGAAAAGAATCCATCCATTCATCTTTTTCCCCCACCCAGTCAGAATGTGAGGGGGTGCTTGACAGCAGTGAGCAGAAGGCAGAGGCAGGTCGACCTCACACACACATGCGCGCACACACAATCACTGAGTAACATATCTGTGGACTGTAGGGGGTGAGTAGGAGCCACCTGAGGAAAGACCGTCCGCCAACAGCTGCTTGTGACACAAGTGGCATCAGGATCACATTACTGGAGTGAACCCATTTGTACTGTTTGCCACTTCGACCAAAATCCTGAGAAGTGCCATGACTTGAGTGGTGGTGGTCGTCGTGATAATAGCAAATGTTAATGTAAGGTACTGTATGACAGATAGAGAGGTAACAATGTAATGATCGATACATAGTCAAAAAGGCACTGTATGGTAAATATATAGCTAGGAAGGGCACTACACTATATAACAGATCAATAGATAGGAAGGGCATAAAACAGTAGATAGATATGAAAGACACTATAAAACATAGAGATACTGATGAAAGGCACTGTATAATTGATTAATAGAAATGAAAGGCATTATATGATCAATAGGTTTATACATAATATTGAAAGGTTCAAGATGATCAATAGAGAGAGACACTTTATAATTGAGTGATAGATGAAAAGTACTGTATAACAGTTAGAAAAAGCATGCTATAAGATACACACTGTGTAATCGATATGCAACGTTCTACATAATAGTTAGCTAAGGAATGGCAGTATGTGGTTGATAGATAGTAATGAAAAACATTACATGATCCATAGATTAATAGGTATATTGATATATATTGGAAGGTGCTATATGATCATTAGATAGATGGTAATGAAATTCACTCTACAGCTGATGGATAGATAGCGAGATGAAAGAGTCTATATGACCGATGAAAGGTTCTATATAACAAACAGATATGAACGACACCATGTAATAGATATCATACTCACTATAAACTTTATACTGTAGGTGTTAATGAAAGGCTGTATATGATTAAAATAGTAATGGGAAACATTACACAATCAATAGATTAAGAAATATGCTTTATTGATATATAGTATTGGAAGGTACTATATGATCAATAGATAGATAAAAATGCAATTTACTTTATAACTGATTGATAGATGCATGAAAGAAGTGATAGAAGTGAAAGACACCAACTAAGAGATATGAACACAATGCTGAGGAGGTTAATGTATGCTGTTATAGGGCAAAAAGGAAAGAAAGAAAGAGAAAGGAAAAAAAACAATGCGTGCCAGTGTGCCCAGGTGTGTAGCTCTTCGCTGAGTACCACTCTCATTGAAGGCTAGGTCCAGAATAAATTTGGATTGGTTCTAAAATTTTGACTTCAGTATTGATACCATATTTCTGACCTCAGTACCAGTAGCAAAACAAAAAAATAAATAATGGATAACCCCAAATCCCTCCTCCTTACCTAGTGTGCCGCACAACGCACAACTTTTGTGTTGATAGCATAAAGTGTGCAAAGCAATGGCAGCTGTGGAGGGGGGCTTCCCCATGAAGTCTGTCATATCGAAGCCTGTAGTTTCAGGAGGTCTGCACCATAAGCCATAAGCTTCTTTATGTCCCTGTCTACTCTGAGTTTTGAATTTGGGGGTTGGGGTTGAGCAGAAAGAAGATGTTTTGTTCCAAAACCAAAAATTACAAAATGCTGGTACTGTTTTAAAGTTTGAGTTTTCTGGTAGTTTTTTAATATCGGTAATAGGGCTGCACGATTAATCTTTTTTTTCTCATGATAACGATATTTATGACCCACGATCAGTTAATAAATATCGTCGCGATTTTACAGTATAAAGACCAAACTGTTTTTTATGGGCTGAGTTTACGGATTGGACTGCGTCACTATGACGTTACTGCGTCTAGATTGCAAGCGCTTTCTGAAGCAGTAGAAGTCAATAGCAGCAATAACAGTCAGTCAGAATAAACATATGATGGCGGAGCAACGTGAGTAAGGTGCAGAAGTGCGATCGTTAGTTCCTAAAAAGGGGTCATACTCAGTTGTCTGGAACTATTTCGATTTCGAGGAATGTGATGTTGATCAGGTACGAGTCTTGTGCAAACTTTGGTCCTGTTCCGTCCAAACGTCCCAAGGTAACACAACAAACCTCATCAACCACCTTAAAAGCCACCACAAAGTACACTATCAAGAATTTCAACGACTGAAGGCACAAACAGCAACAACAAAAAATTACCAGCCATCCACAACACAGACAACAATATCAGGGCCATTGTTCAACGCAATACCATATCTGCGTAGCTCGCAAAGACACCGGGAAATAACAGAGGCGATCACGTACCATATAGCCAAGGATATGTGTCCAATAACCACCGTGAGCAGTGACGGGTTTAAAAAAATGATCGCAACACTTGATAAAAGATATAGCATTCCCTCACGCAACCATTTTTCCAATGTTGCGCTGCCCTCGCTGTATGCGAAATGCCGAAAAGAAATAGAGAAATTCTCAGGCTCAGCCTTGAATATTTTGCTGCCACGACCGACTTATGGTCAAGCAGAACTGCGGAACCGTATTTGAGCTTGACAGTTCATTTTATTGACAGCGAGTTTGAGATGAAAAGCAAGCTTTTGCAAACTTCGTTTTTCCCACAAGACCATACAGCGGAGTTTATTGCAGTGGGCCTCAAAGAAGCGATGTCCGCTTTGGGCTTGGTGGAAGAAAGACTTGTGTGCAACACAACGGACAACGCAGCTAATATGATTAGGGCAGCATCTGTGAATAACTGGCCAAGGCTACACTGCTTTGGTCACAGACTTCATTTACCAAAGGAATAATCGTCATTATTAATCGTGATAAAAATTTTGAGCAAAATAATCGTGATAATCATTTTTTCTGTTATCGTGCAGCCCTAATCGGTAATACCAGAATAGGTGCAGATGGAATATATAGCAAAACAGAAGTGGAAGACGTGGAGTGCTCTTGGTCCAGTGCAGAAGTGACCTCATGAGTTGTCCTTCTCCATTTTAAGGCAAACGAAAGATGGTTCATTTGCAGCATCACATCTAAATTTGTCCCCATAGTAATAGGTGACCCGACACCCATGAGACACTCCCTATGCTTGTGTGTTTATAAATAAAAAAATATATAAAGAGAGAGACAGACATTGTGAAAGCAAACAAAGGACAAGATTCGGGAGGATGCGCTGTTTAATGTGGATGTTTGATAAGTGAAAGCAGATTGTACAAATGTGCCTAACAAATTGTCATCTCTCACAACTCTTTTTCATTTGCTTTGTTGTACAACAGCAAGACGTCAAACATTGTGTCCCTGCGAGGATGGTCTGGTAATGAATGCCAGCTTCCAGTGGTGACTGCCGGTGTTCGCTCAAAGGGGTGGAGTTTCGTGCCCTCAAGAGTCTTCTGGCTGTTTTGCTTCCTCCACTCCATGGGAACAGACAGAACAAAAGTTAGTGGTGGTGTCGCACTCAAATCCTTCCCTGTATTAACTCACCATATGCCTGAAAATGCTCTCTATGCTCACGTGTCTGACAATGTGTACTACTATATAGATATGTATATAGAGAGAGGTACATGTATATACACAGGCAGAGATATAAATATAGACATAAAATTTATAGTTCGAGAGTTGGGTAAAGTGCTTTGGAAAAGTACATAGTTCACTTTGCAATACCTCTTCCTATCCTGATTTCCTTTATTATTTCCTACAGTATTTTTGACACTAAATGATGACAATAAGAAGGTGTTTAACCAAAGACCGATATTAAGTAAAGGGGATTTGATTTAACAAACAACAGATTTTTTTTTAAATTTTATTCAATTTTTTATTTCTAAACTTGTTTTATTTATAGAATGAACAAAGATATCTAACACCAAGTGAATTAATGGAGAGTGCTTATAGTATGTTATATGCAGAGTGACAGGCACACACACACACACACATAATATGATATAAAGCCAGTGTATGAACACCCACACACACGCACACTCTTTCTCCATTTGTGAAATGGCTGAATGAGGTTGCCAGTCACTGTGGCTCAGTGGCTAATTCTGCATTTCTAGCTCAGTTGATGAGGTCAAAGGCTTTCAATAAGCACCTTTTAGTAAGAGAATTCGTCAAATCTTCCAACCTACTTTTGCTGCTGCCCAGACCAGATCGACTAATGGATGAAGATGTGAGGACACTTTCAGATTAGGCCTCTAATTTCAACCCGAGTACGGCTAATCACGCCAACCTGAAACACACAGCCCGGCGCAGGAACGCAAATGGAGAAATCTGCTTCAATCAAAAATCCATTTTGATGGACTCATTTGCACGCAGTCGCTTTATTCAGGAGCTTGACCTTCCTTCAGCTTGTATGGAGTGAGCTAATGTAATGAAGAACTTCTGTTGTAACCTTTGTCTTTGCGCAAAAAAATATTAGCATCAGCCGTGAGGCTATTTATGGTTCTAGTTTATCAGCAACTGGATATTCGAGTGAGGCACATGCCGCATTTTGCCTTCTTACAAGTCCCTTACCCTACTGTTCTTATTTTATAATGGGCAGGCTGATGGTGAAACACCTGATTAACATGAAATTATTGATCTCTCTTAATCCAATTCAGGGTGGTGTGGGGTCATTGCATATCCTAGCCGCATTGGGAATGAGAAAGGATGGAGACAATCCTGGACTGCATTACAGGGTCTTAGCAGGACCCATGATTAATGCAAATGGGGAGGTGTGCCAGTTTGGGAAAACAACTTCACACTTCACTTCTAATCTATTTTTATTGCTGTGGTGGGTGCACCAAATTTTGGTGTCCTCATCTGCTCTTTCAAGCTCTCCATGCAGAATTCCCAAATACTTCTTGGTCAGTTGAGAGATGGAATCCCTGCAGCCAGCATGTCTGGGGCCCTGCCTTGTATATTCCCTCAAAGAAGGGGTCCAGGGGCATCCCACCTCATCTGACTCCTCACCACTTGTGGAAGTAGCAGCTTTTATTCTCTGCACCTTAGCCTGTCACTGAACAACTGATAAATGCTGCACTTGTTCTCTTATAGTGCCTTTGATGGCAAGCACCCTATGAACCCTGTCTTCCTGTTCTTAGCTAACAGGAATGGTACCCGTCATGGTCTCCTGCTACTGTAGCCCATCTGATTCAAGTTTCGATGTGTTGTGTGTTGAGAGATGCTCTTCTGCATACCTTGGTTGTAATGAGTGCTTATTTGAGTTACTGTTACCTTTTTTGTCAGCTGGGACCAGTCTGGCCTTTCTTCTCTGTCATCAACAATGCATTTTTGTCCAGACCACTGCTGCTCACTGGATATTTTCCCTTTTTATGACCATTCTTTGTAAACCCTAGAGATGTTTGTGGGAGAAAATCCCAGTAGATCAGCAGTTTCCAAAATACTCAGACCCAGCCCGTCTGGCACCAACAACCATGTCACATACAAAGTCACTTAAATCACCTTCTTCATTCCGATGCTCGGATTGAACTTCAGGTCATCTTGACAGTGTCTACATGCCTAAGTGCATTGAGTTGCTGCCATGTGATTGACGGAGTACATATTTGCGTCAACAATCAGTTGAACAGGTGAACCTAATAAAGTGGCCAGTGAGTGCAGATGTGAAAGGTGCAATATAATAGGTTATAAGGCCCTTATTACCTTTTACGCAGAGTGCAGTGAAATCCTTACTTCCGTGCAAATAAGTCACCATTTTCCAGTGCCTTGACAAATAATGCAGTAGATATGAAAGATTCCATGTAATAGATAAATGTTAAAGGGTCTGTATAATAAATTATAAGGTTCTCATGTTCTTGTCCACAGAGTGCAGTGAAATTCTTACTTACATGTTCCATTCAAAAATACAATGCATCACTGGTCATCCAGCACCTTGATTAGTAATAGGAAGAAATTAATGGTTCTATACAGTATAATACATAAATGAAAGGTGCTATATATTAAATATAAAACGTGCTATATAATAGATTGATGTGGAAGGTGGTATATATTAGAATATGTGGTTCTATGGTTTTGTGCACCGAGTACAATCAAATTCGTACTTGGATGTTCTAATCAACATGGAAGACGTTACTGCTCTCCAGCACCATAATTAGTGGTAGGTGAGGTCCAATAAATGGGAAAAGTGCGATGGCCATTACCCCAATTCACAGTTGCTTCCTGCCTGGGCCTTAGTGCTTCAGACACCCTGTGACCTTGAATTGGAACAGACAATTAAGAGAAATTTCTTTCGTTGCTAAATATGTTAAAAGCACTATATAAAATAATGACTGATGTATACAAGTGTATGTAAAAGCTACAGTGGCCTGACATCCAATATGATTCTGAATTGGATCCGACAACTTTGAGTTGGTTTTGGTATGTAATATGTGTGAAAGGGACTATATAAAATAAAGGAAATCTTAAATTTATGTGAAAGGTGCAGTGGCCTGGAATCCCATTCAGAAGTGTTCCTTTCCTTGTTCTAGTAACCCTGAATTGAATGGATTGCTGTTGCTAAATTGGCCGTGTGTGTGTGTTCACCCTGTGATAGACTGGTGCCCTGTCTGGCGATCGTTCCTGCTTTTCGCCCATTGCTGGCAGGGATGCTGGCTATAAATTCCCTGTAACTTGTTATATAAGTGAAAAGGACTATGTAAAATAACGCTTAACATATGTTAAAGGAACTATATATATAAATTCAGATATGCAGTATGTAACTATTTGTAATGGACTGACACCCCATTCAAGGCTGGTTTCCACCTTGCTTCCAGTGTTTCAGTAATCCTGAATTGGATTAGGTAGATTTGAGATTTTGTTATAAGATATACAGTATATAAATAGCACTATATAAAATTAAAAATGAAGTTTTATGTGGAAGTCACTGTATTTAAAAAAAAAAAAAAACAAAGCCCTGTGTGAAAGTTGTGATCAATTGGCGCCCCATTCAGGGCTGTTTCCTGCCTCAATCCCAGTGCTTCAGCCCCTCAGTGCACTGAATTGGATTAGGTGGTTTGAACAGGTTTTGCTTTGCTGTATATTGTATGTGAAAGGCACTATATAAAATGTAGACTCAGATATCCATGAAAGCTGGAATGGCCTGGTACACCATTCAAAGTTGGTTTCTGCCTTGGCTACAGTGCTTCAGCCTTCTGTGACCCTGAACTGAATCAGGCAGCTTCAAGAAGATTTTAGTATCTTATATGTGTGAAAGGGACTATATAAAGTAATGATTGACATGAATGTGAAAGGCACTGTACAGAAAAAGCAGACTTTCAGTATATTTGAAAGTTGCACTGGCCTGGCATCCCATTCAAGACTGATTCCTGCCTTGTTTCCAGCATTTCAGTAACCCTGAATTGATTTGAACAGTTTTGATACACTAAATGTGTTAAAGGCACTATATAAAATAAGGATTGAGATGTATGTAAAAGCTGCAATAGCTTGATGCTCCTCTTAAGCTCCTGCATTGACCCCCAGTGCTTCAATATCACATCACCTTGAATTGGATGAGGCCGTTTTGTGAAGTTCTTGTAATGATTCAGATACATGTAAAATTTGGCCATATTATAAAAGAAAAAAAGAAAACCTAAGGTCTGTATAAAAGTTGTCATACACTACTAGTGTATCATTTGGGGTTGCTTCCTTCCTTGACCCCAATGTTTCAGCCCCCTGTAACCCTGAATTAGATCAAACAGTTTTGAGAAGGTCTTATTATGTCATATGTATGAAAGGCAATGTATTAAAAATGTCAAATGTATGAAAAGGTTTGATGGACTGGCACCCCATTTGGGATTGTTTTCTGCCTTAACCCTCAGTTCCCCCATGCCCCTGACATGGATCAGACAGTTTAGAGAAGGTATTTTTACACTATGTATGTAAAAGGCACTATATAAAATGCGGACTCAGATTTATGTGAAAGCTGCAATGGGTGGGTGGTCCATCTATGGTTGGTCCCCATCTTGTCTGCAGTGCACCAGCCCCTGGTGACCCTAAATTGGTTTAGGCAGGTTTTGATGTTTATGTTTATTTTTTGACTACAAGAGTTAAGTCGATGATTTAGAATTCTTTAGTTTGTTCAGCAGTTTGAGCTCCTAGATATAAAACTAGATTGTTATTGCTGAAAATGTTTGTGACCTGTCTAAGAAAAAAAAAAGTCCCCAATCACGCCACTTGGAAAACCATAGCGACAACAGAAATGCAAATAAGCTGGCCTTTTTTTGTTTTTGCTGGTACAATGGTGCTTAGCTCTGGGAAACCAAAAAAAGGGAAAAGAAAAAGCGAGTCCTTGGCGGTGACCTAGCTGTTGATGAAGTGGCCCTCGCTCTCCCAAATCAGGTGCCTGTGAAGCCCCAAGCGAGGAGTGGCGAGTCGAGGCCCTGGGCAGATTAGCCAACACAAAAAGCGGCTCTCCTGGCGCCTCCGCTCGGGCCATTTCTTTCTCAGAATCTTCTCTTTGTAGGCTGTGACTCCAAAGTCAAGGAATTTCCATTCTGTCATGGGAAAGAGGGGGCAGAGCAGAAGGGGGCTGCCCCTCCAAGGCGGCTTTGTCTGCATTATATTTTTTAATTGGTGCAGCTTTGAAAGAGCAAGGTGTTAGAAAAAGCGCATTGAATGGCTGCTTAAACAAAGTGATGTTTTGGAAAAATTGGGTGCCATAGCTGGAAAGAAGAAAAAAAACAGCAGAGGAAATCAGTGGGGACTTGATTTTTTTATTTTTTTCTTTTCTTCACCTAAAGTGAAGTAACACGCCACCCCCCATTTAATACATTACATGTTAATTACAGATAAACGATATGTAATTAACGGGCGAATTAAAAAGGGTTGGCTTAGCCGGCCATTATCGCTGTTCGCAGAAACAGCGCGCCGATAAGTTGGCCACGTTCGGAGTCGAGTCTTGCGGAGTGAGCGTGTGTGGATGGAAGTGCAGCTGGTTTATATTAGGCAAATTCAATTAGGCGAACTTCAATGGAATTAATTAGAGAAGTGCTACACGATTTAAATGGGAAGGTGATTAAGGTCATTGTCAAAGTTCTTTGGAACGCTTTTGAGAGAGACGGGGACGCTGCCGTGCCGGACTCAAGAAGGGCTGCGCAGATTAACCCAATCCCATTAATTAATTATTTATTTTTTTAAAAAGAAAAGTTTAAAATTACAGCTGAAATGTTTTTATTACGCTTGAAACAGGCTGCCTCTTGAGCGATTTGCGTCTCTGCTGTGGAATCCCCCACTCACTCACCCCGTCACGCCGCCTGATTTGCATGAGAACGGCACCAAAGTTTTGCAGCGCGACCCCCTGGGCTGGGAACAAAGCAACTGGGGATTCCTGTGGCAGACCCGGGCTGAGCCGCGTCTTTACGAGGGTTGGTACTTTAATACACTGAGGTCATGGTAGCCCCATTTTTACATTTTGGACTCAATGAGGCAGAGGAGACATGTTTTTTTTTTTTTATTTTATTTTATTTTTTTTTTTTTATTCGATGCTTTGCACTAAATCATGAAAATCGATTCGTGAGCTCAAACAAATCGACACAGTAGTGCTCAACAGGAGACCTATATTGCATGTGTAATACTGTCAGCCTCTTTGTTTTAGATGTTTAAGGTGCAAATGTGTTTATGTCCTTCTGTACCATTAACAAATTAGACACACGAAACTGAACCGTGTCAACTATTATTCTATATTTCAAATGATTATTCGCTTTCAACTTTACTTGAGCACAAACTTTTTATGGCACATTGAATTTACAGAGTGTATGTCATTCAATTATTCTTTTGAGTTCCAACTGATGATTACCTGAGAACAAGTCACACAATTTCATCAAAGAATCATTAGCTGCGAACGATTTGAATAGTTCTCATTCACTTGGACTCAGTAACATTGTAACTACCGTATATACTCGTTTATAAGTCGGGTCTTGAAACCTGAAAAATCGATCATAAAATCAGACCCCGACTTATACGCCCGCTCAAAAATATGACACTTAATTTTTTTTTTTAACATCTTCTTACCTCCTCCAATCTCACATCAGTTTCTTAGCTGCATCGAAATTTTGTTGCAGCAGCGCAGTTACCAATTTCTTTCGCCAATTCAATGACTTTTAATTTAAAACCAGCTTCATATTTTCTTCTGATCGAACGCTCCACCGCAGATAAGGGATGC
Source organism: Erpetoichthys calabaricus (assembly GCF_900747795.2). Classification (NCBI taxonomy): domain Eukaryota; kingdom Metazoa; phylum Chordata; class Cladistia; order Polypteriformes; family Polypteridae; genus Erpetoichthys; species Erpetoichthys calabaricus. Next base: position 99,027,232 of record NC_041409.2, on the reverse strand, counting down.
TGTTACGATAAAGGTGTATGAGGATGTGAGACAGATAAAACACAAAACAGTGCAAATGTCGCTTCGGAATAGTTCAGGTATTACCGTGTGGTCATGTAGGCACAATACATAGAAGGCATTGTGCTCTGTGGTTACTGTATCAGGTACGGAAGCGTATTAGGGCCACAGTGAAGAAAAAAAAAAGTATATGTCGAGAAGAGGAAGAGAGGAATCAATTTAAGAAGCATGTACCGAGTAACATGGGTCGGTGAACACTTAACACAAATCATTTAATGTGCTACATTACTTATGATGGGGTTTGTGAAAATCTAGTAAATTAAACATTGATTTTGAAATGACGTTTACGACATTCTACTTTAATGATAAAATAAGCTACGAGAATAAAGTCGACTTGTTGACTTTATTCTCGACATACACTTTTTTTTTCTTCTTCACTGTGTCCGAATTTTTATTTTTTTTCTCCCGTGGCCCTAATACACTTTCGTACTCAGGTGGGCGTTAGAATATCATAATCTCTTGGACCATAAACGTGAGTTTTCCGCATTAGACTTATACGACTGACATTATAAAATGCCGGAAATTAAAATCAAGGCCCGACATATCCATGGGAGAACTTAAACGCGAGTATATACAGTATACAGTATATCTCAAATGTGTTATCATGCTTTCTATACTGAAAGAGGACAATGTCTTTTGAAGATTAATCATGTTATATTAAGAAACTAATAAAATGTACCAATTGTAAAATTATATATTTGTGATGCAATCAGAGGAGACCCTCTAAATCCCCTGGACTCTGTGTATGCACCAGCCTTCTGTTTATGAATCAAATGAACCAAAAAATTTGTTTCACATGAAGTGGGTAGTTTTGAAAGAAAAAAAGTCAGGAAATTCAATTGAAATGCCTATCACTACCACCGATGGGGTCAGCAGTGGGCTGTACCATTTAAGTGAAGTAGGCTGTGGCCTAGGGTAGCAAAGCTGGTGTGGGCTCCATTTTTTTTTTTTTTTTTAAACACATTACAGACACAACAGAGAAACACTTATCAACACCCAAAAGTACTCCTTGCAGTCCCTCCTCAAACTGCTCTTCACTAATTTGTCATAATATATAAATGTTTCAGCACTTCCAAAATAATAAGGCAGTAGGTGACCAGATCAGTCCCACTCTTTGGTGTAAAATATGTATGATATACAGTATATAAGGTTTGGAAGTGCCATTTACAACTACACCTATAGTAGCAAAAATGCTAGAGCCGGCAGTAGTCAATGGTATGTCTGTTTAATTATGTGCGATCATCAGAGCCAAGAGCACAGAAAATCCTTGAGAAGCATCCAACTTCAGAGCTGCAAAGCCATATGTCACTGCAGGTGTATGCCAGGGGTCTTAGACCAGCAGTTTCATGATGGAACTGATGCTACCTCAGGTCTGTAGCATACAGTATACTAGCCTCTTAAACCCCTAACCTTAACTTACCCCCAATCTTAACTGTGTATACAACACACCAAGCACACTGACCCCTAATCTTAACTCCTGTACAACAGTTTTTCCAGCTCTCCAGCTTCATTGTGTTTCGTGACATCCATCTGAAAACCTTTGGGTCAAAAGCTGCATTGAAGTATGGCTCTGTGGCTTTGCAGTTGGATATTATTGACCCTCAATTAAATTTGTGGAACTCATTTTCTCCACCCCATTTATGATTTTGGTACATGGATCAAACTAATTGAGCCAATTGCAAAGAAGAGAACCCCAGGCAGTCAGAAGGCTGATTCATCATTTGAATCAAGGGCAGCAGGTTTTATATTTATGCGATTTCTATACATAGGATAAGATATGCCAGACTTGCTGACTGCAGTTGCTGATCTCGTTGCTGGACTGTGCAAAGTTACACGAATAATACATTGTTGGGGTCATTTTACATTTTTTTTGCTTGTTAGACGCTTTTATCTAAAGCAACTTACAAAAGACGTAAACATAATCGAGAAACATTAGGCTTGGGCCTGTTTGTTCAAGTGTAGTAGGATAGGTAACAAAAGTGAAAAGATGCAATAACTAATACATTTACAATCATAGGTTACAAATGACAAAGCAATTAACCTTAATCTAAAAACAAATTAACCAGCAATATAAAGTGTTACAGACCAAGTTTTCTCCAGTCAATTACACAGATATTCACAGCACAGATGGGTTTTCAGTTGCTTCATAAATACATTGAGGTAGTCCATTGTATGGTTTGAAGTGGGCAGCTCATTCCACCAACTTGGAATTACATAGGAAAAGAGTCTGGAATGAGACTTGACACCATGCAGGGGTGGCATCACCAGACGGTGTGCACTGGCAAACCTGAGTGGGCGAGAAGGAGCACAGCACCTCACCAGTGTCTCCATATACTCAGGTGCTGACCAACTAACTACTCGGTAGGCAAGCATCAGGGATTTGAACTTCATACGTGCTGTTACAGGGAGCCAGTGTATCAACCTGAAGAGAGGAGTGACATGTGCCCATCTTGGCTGGTTAAATACAAGACAAGCCTGCTGCAGATGGTCCAACACATATGGGTACTCCTGCCAGATGTGAGTTGTAGTAGTAAGCCTGGACCAGAAGTTGTGCAGCATATTCTGTCAGATAAGCTCTGATGTTGAGGATGTTGTACAGAGTGAACCTGTGTGAATGAGAAATAGTAAAAGTGTGGTCAGAAAAAGATAACTAACTATTCATCAATCACCATCCTAAGGTTGCGTACCGACTTGGCAGGTATTAGTGACAGTGAGCCAAACTGTACAGAGATAGGGGGATGAGGAAAATGGCCTGCTGGATATCACATGAAGCGGGGATTTTCCAGGTTGAGCTGTAGATGGTGGTCCTTTATCCAGGTTGAGATATCAGTAAGACATGCAGAGACTTGGGGAACAACAGGTACAGTTGTGTGTCATCTGCACAGCACGGATAAGAGAACCCATGGGATTGTATGATGGAATCCAGCATTGTGGTGTACAAAGAGAATAGTAGAGGACCCAGCACCGATCCTTGGGGTACACCTGTGCATGTCTGGTGCTCCCTTGACAACTTTTCTCACCAGGACACATTGTAGGATCTGTCTGAGGTATAGCACTCAAATTGTCTGAGAGCAGTCCCAGTGACAATCTGCTGACTATTACTCTTTCTGATTTATGTTAATGATATTCATTCTGATGTACTTAGTAAACATGTGAAATGGTTACTATTTTATATTTGACTGAAGTTTTAATCAAAAGCTACATGCAGGTAAGCCAATGTCGCACAACGCGACGTCTGGTTATTGGATATGTTATTTGCTGACCGCAGTTGCTGATCTAGTAGCCAGACTATGCCAGTTTATACAGTACTGGGCTTGTCACATTCTGTGACTGTAAGCTGAATTTAGAGTACAGTTGTGCTTGCCTACTTTTGTTGATAGCCAATAATGTCCTGCCTGATGGAGCTGTTGCTATTTGAAGGATTTAATAGGGATGTTGAGTTTAGAGCTGTCTGTCTTCCTTTTTCTTTCTTTTGTCTTTCCATTCTGTCGTGGTACGTAAAACAGAAGACATAAGACAGACAAACTTCTCTTCTGTTAGTCAGCTCCAAACACCTGAATTCCTTACTCCTCATCACTGCCTTACGGGCATTGTACTTCACGTGCATGTTGGTTGTCAGCTGTCATGCACACAAAGACCACTCTCAAATCTGTTTGAAAGGCAAGTCATGGACTAGATGGAGTGCCATGCCGAGGATGTCAAACTATATGACTGAATTCACAGGTCACACTGTCGACTGCCTCTGACTTGCTAAGATTATGTAAATGAAGGCTACAACTGACAATCGCTGGAAAGTTGTGTAATGCCACTTGCTCTTTAGGCTTGGATGGCCAAGGCAGTTTCTTTTCTCAGTCCGTTTGTGGTGTGGATTGTCGCTTGCACTGTAAAAGGTACACAGTCTCAGCAAAGAGAAGTTGTTGTCACCTTTACAAATTCTCAGTTTTGCTTCCTTCAGTTCAGGGTCATTTGGGGACCAGGAGCCCCCTGACAGCAATGATGAGGCAAGAACATACCATAGATGGGATACCAGTCCATCCACAGGGCTTTCTTCAGTAGGCGGGGCCAATTTAGAATTGACAGTGAACATGACATGTGTGTCTTTGAGAATGCAGGACAAATCCTACGGCTTTTATGCAAAAATTACCATTGCATTCTCAAATCTCCTCTACATCTCGGGGTTACAAAGGGCACAGGTACGATTCCATTATGGGTGGGCCATCTGTAAAATTCCTAGTTTTTTTGCTTTGTATAATTGTGTTTGTCATGTGGTGCAGTAAGCCTGGAGATTGACAGTTGCCCATTGTAGGGTTGTTGTCTATCCTAGATAGGAAAAGTAATGTGAGGGAGAGAGAGAAAATTATTAGTTACTGTATATCATAGATGTGAAAGATGCCATGTGATATATGGGAAAAGTGCTGTATGAAACAGAGAAATATGTAACAAGCCGTATTCATAAACAGAGTAAATTATATAAGCTATAAATAAGAGAGATACTACATAATACATAGAAAAAGTGATGTATGAGAGAGAGAGAAATGTTAAAGGGGCTATATCTAAGATATGAGATGTACTTTAAAATAGATCAAAAAAGTGCTATATGAGAAAATTATTAAAGAGCTATATCATAGATAGAAAGACATGCAAGGTGCTATGTAATACATAGAAAAAGTCCTGTATGATATATAGGAAAGGCAGTAGGAAAGTGATAGATACTGTAGGAAAAGTTCTATGGAGAAGATAAAATGTGGACAGTGCTGTATAAAAGAGGTCGATATGAAATACACTATGTACTAGATAGACAGGAAAGGTACTACACAAGATAAACATTAAAGGAGCCATATCATAGATAATAAGATTTTAAAGATCAGGTTAGGTTAGTTAGACTTTATATCGTAGAGGGAAATTTGAAGAAGTGCAAAACACTTTTCTAACACAGACAAAGAAGAAAATAAGCCAAGACACAAAAACTGACAACCAATGTTACCATAAATATACATACTCAAGATTTGTACAAAGAAAAAAATTACCTTAAACAGTACACCAAATAATAATTTAGAATTTAGCAGCATCCCTGCAAGTAACAGAATTAAAAAATTGGGAGTGGTCTCCCCTCGACTTTCTCATAGACTCGGATATGGGGATGGATATTTGAGTAGTAAACTGCAAAACAAGGATTATATTTTTATATTCTGTACATTAAAGAACCATCACAAACAAATCAAATTAATAATAAATTGAATAATTATTATAAAAGTAAAGTTGAATAAATTGGACTCTGTAACTGCATGAATAAAAAAGTACCACTTCCAGTTAATGGAAATAGCTCAAAGGTTGATAGAAATCTACATTTTGTACCTTATACTTGTATTAAAAATTTGGTTGACCTAATAGAAAGTGTACTCAAGTTATTATGTTTACATACACACAAAGACACCGACAGACACACAGACGCATTTCCAAAAATGGCATTTTCAGACTCGGGCAGGTCTAAAACATTGAGATTCATCAAAATCTCGTGGTCGAATTGTTTGGACGATTACAATACTTTCCCTATACTTTGTATATGAAAAAGTAAAAATGTTGAAAGTTCTAAGAATAAAGGGGTTCTTACGTGTGCTGCTCTTTAACCTTGGGAACCTAAATCTGCGGTCTGATGGCAACAGCTGAACTTTAGATATATGACTGATGCAAATATGAAACACAGATGGGAAAAGTGCTATGGGAAAGACATATGAAATGTATATGAAAGGAGCTATAACAGACAATAAGATATGAAGGGTGTTATATAATGGGTACAGATAAGAAACACTATATAATTGATCAGATATGTGCTTTGTGATACAGTATATAGTAAAGTCCTAATTTCTCACTAAAATGAAATCCACGTCACAAAGTATGCAGAAAGTGAAGCAGTCCGAATACTTCCAGAATCCACTGCATGTATTATTTTATTTATGCTCAGCATCCATATCTGCCTTTACACATGCACATTCATTTCATTTATTAAACCAGCCTGAATGCCACAGTTTCAAATTTGCCCTGTGTCAAGACTCTCCATCCGCATCAATGAGGGGTTTGCCGCTGAAAGTCTGCAGCCAGATTTTACTGAGGGAAATGTTGTGAATGTGCACCAATCAAAACCCAGTACTTGTTAGATCCCACCCTCTCACCTTTGACAAGGGAATAATGACAGTTTTCATTTTAAGGCGTATTTTAGATTTTTTTTTTTTTTAATATACTTTAATTTTGTTGTGGCATCCTTGAAATAAATTAAGAAAATTTAAATACATGAAGAAATTGGCAATAGTGAAACATGTAATTATTTATGTACTCATCCATTTTTCAGATTTGGAACACATTGTCATTCATACAACAATAATAATCTATCTCTTGTATAGCCTCAAATCACACAATGAATGCCTCAATGCTCTTTAACAGGCCCTGTTTTTTATGACTCTCTAAGAAGACAAGAAAAAACTCCCAAAAAAAACTTGTTAGGGAAAAACATTGGAAGAAATTTTGGGAAATGCAATTCAGTCAGAGACCACCTTTTCTAGGTAGCCTGGGCATGCAGTGGGTGTCAAAAAATGGGGTAAATACAACAGACAAAACAGAACACAAGTACAGTAATTGGCCTTGACAACAATGCCTTAATATAAAATACTGGACAGTATGAACACCGGACAATGCCAGTGTACTGTGATTACAATGATAGGGTCAGGTCCTCAGCCTGTTATCAATGACAGCTAGGATGAATTAGGAAAGTAAAAGGTTACTTCTGAGTGTGTTTATGAAGAGTCTACAAAGATGGTGTATGGTGTGGGGTGGAAGTGAACTTGTACCATCTCTGGGATGCTTCTCTGGTGAATTAAAGACTGCTGAGTTGAGTGGAGTCCACAGCAATCTTCCATGCTCTGTTATTAGTTGTGGCAGTGAACAAGTCTATTTATTGAAGGAAGCTGAAAGCCAGCGATCTTCTCATTCAGACTCAACTACCTGCTGTAGTCTGGTCTCAAACATGGAGGAGTTGGAAGGGAACCAGGCAGTGATAGAAAAAGTCAGAACACTCCTGTTAATGGCTGAATGAAACTTCATTAGGACAGACTGAGAAACGGTGGAGGTTCCTTAGCTGGCGTAGGAAAAACAGCCATTCACGTTTACTTATTTGGCTTATCCAAGGTGACTTGCAACATTTGAGATATAATTGGTTCCATTTATTTTGGGTTTCCAATTGGAGCACAGGCAGGTCAAGTGACTTGCTCATTGTCACACAGTGTCGGTAGCAGGATTTGAACCCACAAACCTAAGGGTTTGAAGTCCAAAGCCTTCACCACTACACCACACAGCGTGACACACTGCCACAGCTATTGATGGCAGGACAGCCAAGAGGGAGTGTGCGGAAGTCAATCAACATTTCCAGTGTTTTGATGGTGTGGAGGTCTTAATTACTACAAGCACACCTTTTAACCAGGCAGTCCACCTGTCAATCACAGCAGGTCTCAACTTTATTAGTGATGAGACCCACAATTGTCACATCATCAGCAAATTTCACAGTTTTTGTGGAAATATCAAAGTCCATACAGTCTTAAGTGAGAACAAGATTTGTGAAAGAACACAGCCCTGATACACCTAGGATCAGATAGAGGGGAGGTACCACTGCCTTCCTGTCAGAAAGGTAGTAATCCACTAACAAAAATTAGGGGTATAGCTGGTCATAAAAGGAGGAGGTCCTGAAATCCACAGCCAAGATTCTAAAATGGGTGTTGGGAGAATTGAGTTGTTTAAGAATGTGATGGAGGCACCAATTGAGCACATGCACCTTCAGCTGAAAGGAAATCAGTAATGGACTTGAGGTGGGCCAGCATCAAAATGCTCCAAAGTTTTGATCAGTTTGTTTTTTTTTTATATATTGTCACATTTCACAGAACATTTTTTTCTTTTTGTCCTGAATTTTCCTGAGTTAATATATAGTGCCAATAAAAAGTATTCACTCTCTTCGTAGTTTTCAGATTTCCTTGTTATACAGCATCACAGTGCTGCAATGGACTGGTGCCATGTCCAGGTATTGTTCTGGTCTAGTGCCCTATGACTACTGGAATAGGCTTGAGGGGACTCATTTTTAAATCATTGTGTAGATTTGAGTGTGAAAGTATGCACACATCAAAAAAGTGGAAATTGCATTACGGCAAGAAAAGAAAAAACTTGTTTATAATTCTTGTGTACACACTGTAACCAGTAGGGGGTACCATTGTGCCCCAAGCACCACACAGTAATGCACAACACATTCCTGTGTACAAATAAAGGAATTTTTATTATACACTATTTTACTGCCAACACAATTTCATGACAAGTTGGATCTCTCTTCTCTCCTTTTCGCCCTCCTAGTGACTGTTACCTCTTATTAAGCAGACCTAGGAATGCTTCCGGTACCATGGTGTGCCCCGTGGAAAAAGCACTTCTGGGTCATGTGGGAACCAGGGAAGACCTCCCCTAACAGCACCATCTAACGGCACCCAGGAACACTGACAGGGCTGCACGTCCCCATGCACACGTGTGGTTGTCCAAACTGGGATGTCTTGAGAGGACCACTGCCACCTGTATGGTTGATGGAGCTACTCCTGGCCTCCGGCTTCTGCTGGTCTATGCCTTCTATTCCTCTGGCTGGGCAAGAAGTCATCCTCTCGTGCAGCTGGGGTGTCCATCTGTCCTCCATGGGGCTATGTACGCAATTTACCCCTTTGTAAATTCTTGTCATTTTATAGTCATCTTGTTGGTAAATGTGTGTATGTGAACATGCCTCAAATTTTTCTTTGGTTGCCACCCCTGAAACAGCCGTTAATGGACCATACTAATCAACATTGTTAATGTACAAACTTGATGCTGTAGACCTTCAGTGGTTGGTAGAGCAGCCCCCCATTCAACATATCCAGTAGTAAGAGATAGTTGTCTCTAAATTACAAGCAGGCAAAGAGGCTTCATTTGGTGACCCAAGGACATGCGTATCACCAACAAGCACAAGAACAGTATATTGAATGGCGACATGTTACAGCTGCTTTGAAGGTTGTGATTTCCAGCCGCACCATGCCTGAAGTTTTTATCTGTGGCACTTGTAATTGGAGATGACTTTTTATACGGCATTATGCCAGAGCAGTCCTGATGTTAGCACAATGTCATATTGACATTACAGACTTGTTTTATTAAATGAATAAAACGGCTTACACTTAACAAAAGCAGCGTCATTCTCACTAGGTGCCCTTACTGGAATACAAGTGCAGTCAATTGATCTAAATATGTTAGGAGAACCAGATACTGCTGCAAATTGACATTTTTGTTTGGCAAAAACATGTCATGTTTAATGCACATACACCCACACCATACAAAAATTGGATATAATGCCTCACTTGTTAGTTAATGGCTTCCAGCACAGCAGGCATGATGGAGTGAAGCTTGGCTGAGATTCTCCTACCTGTTTGCCAGTATCCTGAGAAGTGACAAGTAGCCGATATAAAATGACAAGAAAACCTCAAAAGTTCCTCTATTGGAAATACACAGTATTGGCCCTCTCAAACGGGAACTAAAATACAGTCTGTATGTCATATTCATCGCTTTTAAGGTGTAATATGTTTGTCACGTCAATGCACGTTCTAATACCGGCTTGGTGATCTGAATTATTATAGGTGTGACTCATCATTTGGCTGGTTTGCCTGCATTTTTGTACTTGTTTAAGGGTATTGTCATTTCCCAGTTTTTCCAAAATGTTACGTATGCACGGGTCAGAGTTGCCATAAATATACGCATGTTCGTATGTTAGGATTTCTTTTATAAATCCTAATATTTATGTGGAAAGTTGTGCACACACATTTTGAACCTCTCTTTGTGCAGATACAAGCTTTATAATCTGACCCTGAATGTGCAGAGCTGATAGAGAGAGACCTGAGCACACAGACTCAAGGCTATCATGGGTGCCAAAGGTTCATCTACTAGATACTGACATGAAAGAGTGAATGCTTATGTAGTCCGTTATTTTGTGCTTTATATTTGTCATTAATTTAGAACACTTGGCAGAGATCTGTTTTTAGTTTGACATTAAATTGTCTTTTTCTGTTGATCTGTCTCAATAAAGGCAAGTTAAATCCTCTTTGATTCAATGTTGTGTAACAGTAAAATGTAAAAACTGAAGAGTTGCCATATGCACTGTATGCCTCCAAAAAGGCCTTGGAGGTTCTGGCCTACGTTATCACTCGTACATTTCCAGTCATGTGCTGTGCTGCTCTCAAAGCTGTCAGATGCGCCAAGCATACACACACTGCTGCAATCTCTGTTCAGGGCATTATGCCCCCCAAACCCCCCCCGCCCCCACAGACACACACACACACACACACACATACATACATACACACATACATACTCTCACACCCCCCAGGTCAAGGATTATGCCGTTTTTTTCCCCCTTTTCCGGGACTGAAATTCCATTCCGCCCAGCTGTGAGGACAGCCCAAACTGTTACCTGGCACAAATGGTCGCCTATTATAGACACGTCTCATTCAACAGGCAATCAGCATTTAATTAGTGATTAGCAGAAGCTCATTGGCCCGACAATAACGCAGCGGGTGCCCTTTTATTTATTTTTTTCCCCCAGTCTTAATCCTAGAACAAGCAGCCCTATAGAAAAATAACAAGGCAGTATACTTGTGGAGTTTTTAAAGAGCCGAAATAGGAAATTGCCTTTTCCTCAAACACATAACAGCTCTAATGTGTTGTGTATGGGGAGACGGGACCATCTGCTGAGATGCTGTTAGATATATTATATATGAGACATTGTTACTTAAATGACTCTAATGGTATGTTTCATTGCCATCCAACCGTGAATGTTGGTTTGGTCAAAAGAAAAACACTGAAGAATGTGTACTTACTGGATTGCCGTCTGTGTAGCTGAAATTTCACAAGAGCGGCATTATTACAAATTCAGGCTATTTGATATGGAAATAGGCTAAAAGGGGAAAACGATTTACATATTTCAGGGGGATGACAGCATGAGGCATGTCCGTTTCTGATCAGCGGGAAGGAGGAAAAAAAAATCATCTTTTAACCCCAAACAAAGGGGGTCGGAATTGAGCGGTCTTTAGTGTAACCATAAGGAAAGAAAAAAGAGAGGACGACGGTGCAGTGGTTAGTGCTGCTGCCTACCAGAACCAGCATCCTGAGTATGGAGCTTATATGCTCTTCCCCATTTCTACTGGAGTTTTCTTCATACATAAATACTGTTATGATTATGTTTCATTTAAAATTATTTAATTTTCTAGAAAAATTTTTGCATGCAAAATCATTGGAAGACATGTAAAGCCAAAGTCCTAGACTCCCTGAGGTCATAAAAGATCCTTTCACATCTTTTAAAAAGAACAGGATGCAACGGATGTCCTGGCTAAATTGCCCACCACAGCCTGGTCATTCTAGCCCGCTTATCATCCTATGTCTCTGATTGGCTATCTCTGTCACCCCTTCAACTAATAGTTAATGCATGGCGAGTGCATTGGCCTAAGAATGGTGGCTTTCACATCATAGAGGTGGATGTTACATATTGGTGCTGGTTGAGGCAGCATGCCACTGTCTGTGTATAATGCTTTGAGGTAAGAAAAGTGCTATGTCAATGTAATTAATTATAAGGTTATTATGGTCTTGGGTTTCTTGAATTCAGCCTCAATGTTACTTTTTTGTTTTAAGTTCGTTTCCAAATAGTTTAAAATTATTTCTATCTTTTTTCAATGCAGTCTGGTTTTCCATGGGTGATGCCATTGTCACAACTGCATAAAAGGTAACCCTGGGCATTCTTCCAAGATTTGCATAATGATATTGAACTTTATTTATGCCCTTGCTTTTCTTGATTCTTATGGTTAAACAATATTTTGCTGTGATCCTTGACTACATTTTATGTTGGGATTTCATCTCCAAGTTGATGAGGTGTGTGAGGTCCTCAAAATCACCCAGAATCCCAACATTCAAAATTCCCCAAAAGGGATAGTGCAACCATTAACCCCTGACCTGTACAAGAAAACAGTAAAGCTACAAGAAATCTTTGTAAAGTAGAAATTATTAAATGAAAAAAAAAAAAAACAAAAGATTCAAATGACCAGAAAATGATGAAAAATAACTTGATTCAAAGCAATCCAAGGGATACAGTTTTCCAAAAAACACAATCTATAAGAGAATCTGAAATCCAGAGCAATAAGATTGAAAGTAAATAATGAGAATTCCCAAAAGGAGCAGCATACTTATAATAATGACCAAATAATCAGAGCACATTCAAAAATGATCCGCACTGGACTTTGATTTCCAGTCTTCGTTTATAGGGTTGTCCCTTAACAGTGATGGACAGGTTATCCTGCCTCTTTGGGGTCCACTTACAAAATACAGTCACCCTTCAGATTTGTGAGGCTTAGAGAAGGAAGACCCGGCAAATGTAAAAATTCGCGAATAATACTTTGGCCCCCTTGAACTGCAGCGGAACGTGTCACAACAAGATAATTTTGTGGTTCAATTTATTAATTGCATTTAGTTTTTTATTACTTACCTCTCTGGTTAACTGGTGCCAGGCATGCACATACACTTGCTTTAATGAGCTGATTGTTGTTCAATGGTGTGGCTGCATGAATAAAAAGGAGAGGGACAGGTAAGAAAGGAGGAAAGGAAATCAAGAAGTGAGCAAGCATTTGAACTCGAGAAAGGCGAGAGGCGAGAAGGATGGCCAGAGCTCTACACGGCTTAACCACAGAGTCGAGAGCTTGCGATGCAAACCAGCTGGGAGGAGATAGATGTCAGTGTCCGCTGAATAACTAAGGGAGCAGTGAAGGCGGATGGTAGCTGTTGTAGATTATGCAGTTCATTCTTTACCAGATATATCTTTAATGTTAGCGAAGCTGTATGCACTTACTGTACATGAACAAATATTAGATAAAAGTAATATTTCTATATGATTTTATGTGATGCAAGTTATTTTCAGAGTTTCTGCAGTGTTTCAGTAAGCTCCAAAAATAATACAGCTTAATTGTTCATGGCAAAGTTGCGAATGACCAAAACTGGGAATGTCAGATTTGTGAATGTGGTGGGGCAACTGTACAGAACTGAAAGACATACATAGTTACATGACTAGAGTAAAAACAGCAGATAATAAACTATTTAACAAACTCATGAATCAACAGAAAAATATTATAAAAATAATAATTCACAATAGAGACATGAGAACAAAAAATGTTAAAAAGAAACACTTCAAATATGAGCCAGGGTTTTACCATAACACCACCGGTTTGAGAAGTTTCTTTTTAACAGGTGTCGCCATCTTTTATTTGTCTAATGTTGTGTTGCTCTAACCAACATAATTTTTGCATTAGACCAGTGGGTGTATTGTAAATTAATCTCACAGGTGGCTAAAGTGGTGTGTGATGTCTTAAAAGCATTCAGGGAAGCAGGAGAGAATCTCACCAGCCTGCCCAGAGGAGGTGCGCCACAAGGCAGCACAGCACATGACTGGAAATGTACGAGTGATAACGTAGGCCAGAACCTCCAAAGCCTTTTTGGAGGCATACAATGCATATGGCAACTCTTCAGTTTTTACATTTTACTGTTACACAACATTGAATCAAAGAGGATTTAACTTGCCTTTATTGAGACAGATCAACAGAAAAAGACAATTTAATGTCAAACTAAAAACAGATCTCTGCCAAGTGTTCTAAATAATGACAAATATAAAACACAAAATAACGGACTACATAAGCATTCACCCTTTCATATCAGTATCTAGTAGATGAACCTTTGGCACCCATGACAGCCTTGAGTCTGTGTGCTCAGGTCTCTCAAAGTTTAAATATATATTCTGAGTTCAACATTACATTACACTAAAAATTGCCCAGAAGGGAGAGAAATCGACATCAACTTTTGGCTTGTATAGAGAAAAGCCTCAAGAAGTCCTTTATAAAGGAGGACTTAGTGTGTGGAAACAAATACAACCAACACAAAAAAGATGTTGCCAAAGGCAATCGTAGCAAAAATCATGATCTATAAGAATATCCAAGTTCCAAACCAAAAAGGTGGAAGCCAAAAAAAGTCAGAAATCACAAAGAGAACAAATCCTTACCACAGAGCTAACACCAGAGTGCATATGAAATGAACTGCAATGGACTTTGATTCCCAGCCTGCCTTTATAAGGCTGGGGGGGTTGTACCTTAATGGTGATTGATGGGTGGCTCCACCTCTTGGAGATCCACCCACAAAGTACAAGGGACATGTGAGAACTGTAAGACACACAGAAGTACTAAATAATAGCTAAATAAAATAAAATAACAATGCATAATTAAACAAGAAATAAATTAACAGAACATTATAAGAAATAGTGGAAAACAATGAACACTGATTAAGAAGAACAAAAAAAGGAGAAAAGAAGCACTTTAAACGTGAGTCAGAGGAAAAACCCTAGCTTGACCATAACCGGTTGAATCTGTATCTGAATGTTTCTCTCCCATCTTGAAGGTGGCCATCTTGAATTGAATGCTGTAATTTCAAATGGACTGAAGAGGGGTCATGTGACCACTCTCACATGTCTAAAATTTCAAAGGAAGTTGAGTGGTTTGGATGTTTGATTTATCACAGTGCAGTCTATGAGCATCCATGGAGAGAGTGAAACAGGCATAAACTGAGAGCACGTCATAATGTGTTGTCAATCTAGAGCAAGGTACAGCTGCAGAAGTCATTCTCAGTCTGAATGCCACCCCATTTTTTTTGGAATGCTATTTTTTTGTGGTTGTATTTTATTTTTATTTTCCTGAAAAAAAAATGTGGCTGTTTTCCTTGCTTGTGTCACGTCAGTAGCTTCCTTGAGTTTCTCACAATAGGCAGACTGCAAATTCTCACCTCTCTTCACAGTTTGTTGTATCTATGTGAATTTTTTGTCAGATGTTTCGGAAAAAGTGTAGAGTTTCTTTCAAGATCACCGTTAACTGGCCACTCATCTGGTGAAAAAAGCAATGAAGATCAGCTGTCATTTTTTTCAAGAAAATCAGAGCAAGTATCACTGTGATTTTATTTTTTTTTTTTGGAGTTTCCTCCTGCACACACCTACTGTAATCTCTGCAGAGGAGAATATCAGGCCACACCAGTGACGTTTTCCCTCCTCTGCATCCGTCAATGAATTGCGTTCCTTTAGAAGGGAGTGAAAATCTTGCTGTTGTGATGGCTGTAGCCTCAGGAAATAGAAAGTCGGGTCTTTAACGGCATCCAAGCTGTGCCATCAGTGTCACTGCTGAAAGAGACGCACCGACTTGCCGAATTCACTTGTCACCTCCGGAGAAACAGGCTCCGTTTTCATAATCAATTCAAATGGAAATGTGCGCGCCGCGCGTGTGTGTGTTTTTTTGGCATTTTTCTTTTGAATCGCATGTTATTCGAGAACACCTTCGAAAGAGCAGCTTGACAGCTGGCTGACCTGTAACATTGATCAGCCGCGGCGCTGGCAGCCCTCTCTTGTGTTGTAATAGCGCTTTAATGGATATAAGCTATTCACCCAGATCCGTCTCAATGTCAGAGCAGGTGGAGAAGGAGCTATCAGTCAGAGGCGGCTTCACTCCACACAGCGGGACGGGACTCCACTGAAATGTGCAGCAGGCTGCGGAGGGGAGCACTTGCATGGCGGCCAGGCAGAGCACTCCTCTGGCCGGTGGCCCAGCTTGTCATTATTTATTTGGGGATTGTCTTGTAAAACTCCCAATATTGAGAAGAAAGCAGCAGGGGTGTCCACAAATTTCTATATCTTTGGAATAGGGAAAAAATAAATAAATAAATGAAATGGTGAATGTGCACTTGGCGCTGCACTCCATCCTTAATGTGGTCTGGAGGTTGGGTGCCTTCATGCTTTGGTGTTGTAAAGCGTTATATGAAACAGCCTGGAGGAAGATGTGGAACAATAACTTTTATATTCCAATACCAACCCATTGCAGAGAGTTTTTGCTTTACTGCATGTAAATAATCTTCATAGAGACGTGGAAAGCAAATATTTGCCATTTGGTATACAGGACTTGTTAGGTTAGGCAACATGCCCTTCATCTCTATATCCATCCATCCATCCAAGAAATAGGTTTCTCTTGGCTGGCTGTTTGTCTTCTCGCCTACTTTCAAGGTCAACTCCTTGGTAGAGTACACCTTTTTATATTGTTTGTTTAATCTTTGTTACTTTCGAGTAAGGAAGACAAAACGTTTGAGATACACTATGTGGCCAAAAGTATGTGAACACCTTGCCATTTGATTGAGCTTCAGGTGTTTCATTGTTAACAGGTGCATCAAATGAAGCACTAAGCCATGCACTCTCCATTTGACAAATATTGCGTTGTACTGAGTAGCTCAGTGACTTTAAAGATGGCACTGTCATAGGGTGCCACCTTTGTCACAAGTCAGTATGTGAAATTTCTGCGCTACTAGATGTGCCCTGGTCACCTATTACTGTTTCAGTTGTAAAGTGGAAGCTTCGAAGAGCAACAACAGCACAGTCACAAAGTGGCAGACCTTGCAACCCCACAGAGTGAAGCCACTCAAGAGCTGAAGCACATGGTGTGTAGAAATGACCTGTCCTCTGTGGCATCATTCACAACAGAGTTCCAAATTGCCCATGGGAGCAACACCAGCACAAGAACTGTGGTCTGGTGCTTCATGAAATGGATTTCCATAGCCAAGCCTGAGATCATTATGAACAATGCCTAGCATTAGCTGTAGTGGTGTAAAGTGTGCCGCCTGCCATTAGACTCTGCAGCATTAGAAATGTGTTCTCTGGAGTGATGAATCATGCCACACTCATCTGTTAGCTTGGATTGGCAGATGCTAGGACAATAATTACCTTCTGTACTGCATAATGCCTACTCTGATGTTTGGAGAAGGAGGGATAATGGCAGAGCTTGGGCTATGACCCTTGGATCAAAAGAAGGATGCTTTTAAAGCTACAAAGTGTAAAGACATTTTAGACACTTGTAAGCTTTCCAGTTTGGGGAAGGTCCCTATGTGTTCCAGCATGACTGTGCCACTGTCCTCAAAGCCAGGCCCATAAGGACATGGAAGAACTTGAATGACCTAAATATGTGCCCTGACATCAGCCCTGCTGGGCACATTTGGGATGAATTGGAACACTTTTTGTGAGCCACGTCTTCCCATCCAACTTCAGTACCTGACCTTAAAAATGCTGGTTTGACAGAATGGGCACAAATTCCCAAAATCTTGTGGAAAGCCTTTCCAGAAGAGTGTAGGCTGTTAAAGCCACAAAGGATAGGCCCACTCCATATTAATGCCCACGGTTTTTACTATGGGATGTCAACAAGCTCATATAAATGTTGATGGTCAGGTGTCCATGATATGTTGCATTAGGCCATATAAGTGAGAACTTCCAGGTTTCTGTCCACATAACATGACAGTAAGAAGCATATAAACCTGTAATGCAGTGTGATAAGTGACATGACATATTGTGGTAGGACCAGTACCTGAGGTGCAGTGCCAGTATTGCCAAATCAGTATGTTGTGTGTTTCTATACATATGCAGTATATAAAATAAATGCTATACTGGTGAGCATGGATGAACTGGCATCTCAGCTGGAATGGATGGTGCTTTTGTACCTAAGCAGGAGGCCCAGTATAATGGATGAACAGTGGGAGACTGCCTCCCAGGGCAATGTGTCTCCTTGCAGTAATGCTGAGTGCCCGCATCCATCCCAGTTTGGACACTTGCAAGGTGTGTGTGGGAGTTGTAGTTCCACTGGGCAGCCCCTGTTAGGGTCCTTGAATGATGCAGGAGACTACAATTGACCCTGAAATGCTTTATAGATTATAGATTGCTTCCCATTCTTTAAGTGAAAATGCATAACGCATACATGAACGGTTCTGATGTTAAGAGACCTTCAGGCCAGCCCTTCTTCTAAAATGTTTGTCATGGTGAGATTTAAAACACTTACTAATGAGCTCCAAGTATCCCAAGTATATCCTGACATAACACAGTGTAACATTCTTAAATCTGCTTAATTGCAGTCCGGAGGTTGGGGCCCAGAGCCTCTCCTGATAGGAACCAGCCATAGGTGGGGGCACCATTTGTTGTTGTACTAATTTAAATCTTAACCAGTGTCCTGTGTTCCTGCAAACTGACGGGCTGCCACCTCCTTTCTTGCTTCTTTCCATCCATTTGTTTAAAAATGTAAGACTTCGATTGCTTCATCTTTCACATTTTTCAGTTCTGTCTGGTGCTGTTCCTTCTCTTCTTTACACTATGGAGACCAGTATACCACGCGAGTATTCTAAATCTGGAGCCGTGTATGTGTAGTTTTGGTCTCCATGCTACAAAAAGTAAATAAATTACAGATCAATACCAGAGAATTATCCAGAGAAGAACTGGAATGATTCAGGACCATGGACAGCAAACAAGGTGGCACTTTGCAGGACCATGGACAGCATTTGAGGTGGAACAACTGAAGGAGTAGAATGCTTGTAATTTAAGCAAATGGAGATTAAAAGGTTGCAGGAAATACATGTTTCAAATTATGAAAGAAATTAGTAGAGCAGACAGCATCAGTTATTTTAAAATGAATTCTTTATCAAGAGGCACAGATTGAAACTTGCTGAAGGTAAATTTCACAGAAGTGTTA
This sequence comes from Erpetoichthys calabaricus, assembly GCF_900747795.2. Taxonomy (NCBI): domain Eukaryota; kingdom Metazoa; phylum Chordata; class Cladistia; order Polypteriformes; family Polypteridae; genus Erpetoichthys; species Erpetoichthys calabaricus. The sequence goes on along the minus strand of NC_041409.2, from coordinate 99,008,516 downwards.
GAAGGCTTTTGTTACACAGAGAAGTCCACAGGCAAATTGAGTAAGTGACCAAGAAGTGTGGAGAACATAAGGACTTTAGGGACCTTCAAAGTGCTGCTTGATGTCATTCTGGGGAAATCAGTTGTATACTGTTTGGTGAGCTTAGTGGGCTCAATGGTGTCTTAATTTTACAAAGAATGAAGCTTCACAATTGAGTGAAACAGTAAAAAAAAAAAAAAAAAAAAAAAAAAAAAAGTCTGCTCTTGGCTTTTACTCCACGCAACTAGGAAAGTCTGAAGCCCAATGCAACCCTTAACTGTTTTAATTGGCACCTCCATTAGTATGGTCTCATAAGGGGTCTTTCTTGATCTACACTTCCCACAGTTTTCCATCAATGTTCTGCAGTCTCACCGATCCAGCATTCTGGTTTAAAATGCATTGTCTGTGTGGAGTCTGCATAGTTGTACCCGTTGGTGGTCTGGTTTTTGTCCCACATTCTAAAGATGTGCACGTTGGGTTAATTGTTGTGTCTGAATGGCCAGTTATGAGTGGGCTCTGTGGTGGACTGGTGTCCTGTAAAAGGTTTTCCTATGTTTGTACCAATGCAGTCAGGAGAGGATAAACAATAACCGAGACATGTGTCTGGACAGGCAAGGTTTCAAACTGTGAGATAAAACTAAAAGAGACAACCAGAAACCAATGGACAAAACGATAGTCGAGAGACAAAATCAGAAAGAAGTCAAAGTCAAGATGAACAATCCTACCACTTGGAGATCTACCTGAGAGAGAAAAAAAATTACCACGAAGAGAAACTGCCAAGAACACTGAGGGGTGACACATGATGTGATTACTGCTGTATGTCACTTTTGTGATGTCATTGGTGCCATGATTGTGGTAACGTGATCCTCAGGAAGACAACACATATATAAAGAAAAATAAGACTAACACTTGTCAACTTTGTACCCTCAATTACAAATGTAAAATAACTGTCAGAATTAGAATTTTCACATGTCAATACCCCAAGATGCACAAAAACACACACACAAATGTCTAGTACAAGTTTTCTTGTGTTGTTACCTTGTGTGATTTTTATATTGTTATTATATTGTGTTGTATCACCTTATGTTATTGTATTGTCTTATGTTGTGTTATTGTGTTGAATTATGTTGCATTAATGTTGTGTTTTATTACAAGTAACATTAGTGTAGTGTAATTGTAGTGTAATGATATAACACAACATACATTAATACAACATAATGTAACATAACATAACATATTACGTTATTTTATTTTATGATGTATGTTTCATCACTATGTTGTGTTATTGTGTCCTGTTATGTTGTGGTGTTCTATTATTACATTCGTGTTATGTTTTGTCTTGTTACATTAAGTTACTTTACATTGTGATTAATTTGTCTTGTGTTATGTTACATCATGTTATCTTGTTGTGTAGTGTCTTGTTATATTGTATTTGTTACATTGCGTTGTTACTTTTTATTGCGTTGTCATGTTGTGTCCTGTTATGTTGTTGTTTTGCATCTTATTTTGTTATGTTGCATTTTGTTTTGTTATGTTCTGTTAGTTTGTATTGTGTTATCGTGTTGTGTGTTGCTATTTTTCTCCTCTTTAAGACTTTACCTGTATTTTCATTAAGCACCATTTTGTGGCTTTTGTCCATTTCTGTCAGTAAGGATTTTCTGACATTTTGTGTGGTTTTTTTTTTCCCTCTTAATTTTAATATTCCGATTAGTAAAACTTGTGGGGTTTAGTGGGTGTTTCCATCGTAGAAACAGGACAGGGAAAATAATGACATTTTGCCCCAATGTGTATTATTAATGAATTGTCTTGGCTTGGGTGTCTCAGTAATGTCATAATTTATGTCCTATGGAAATATGGGATGTCCAGGTTCGTAGCATTCATGAAAGCCTGGGTGGGGAAGGGAGTAAATGTTCTGTTCCCACCTATACCCCACTGCCAGGTGTCACAATGAGGCCTAAATCTTAGATTTATTGGCAAGCCGCTTCTGTTCACTTTGTGTCATATTGTTGACTCCATTGTGAAGATCACCCCCATCTGGATATTAAATTTAAATTTTCAGAGTCTACAGGTTACGTGTTTGTGTTGTGCAGATAAACCAGTGCCCCCTCTGCCTCATGCATCAGCGAGGCTTTTGTCACTCTTTGCCTTAGTGGCAGGACATTCATTTACTGGGCAGAAGGTCCCAGGTTCAAGTTGAGCTCTGGGAAGGTTAGACATGCTTGGCTTGCCATCAGCCAGATATGTAGCCTTTCAGTGAAGGTAACAGTGAGTGGCTGCTGAAGAGCAGAGGCAATCAAGAAGACAGGCGGCCTCCTCAAACACATCACCTCTGCTGGAATGGCGGCTGCCAGGCAGCACAGGCCAGATAATTGCCACCTCAATGTCCCTGCCAGCTCTTTTGCAGCATTAATGGTGTCAATAGTCTGAGCTGAGACACTCAGCCAAGTGATCTTGTGGAATGTGTGTGGCCTGAAAACTCTCAGGTCTAAGTCACTAGAAAACAAAACTGCTACAGCAGCCCAGATCAAGGCCCCACCACTCTCACCATTCTGGTGTGGATGACGAGACACTCTGGGGTCGCAATCTGTTCAGAAAAGCCATCGTGGCCCGTATTAATGGTGTGTCTGTACCAAATTAGTTTCAACAAAATTGGTCCACTGGGAGTTGAGTTCGTTCATGCATGTAGTCTTATCTGGCGACCATAGTAGGTGCTTTTCACTATGTCCCTAAAAATGGCTGATTTAACTTGGTGGTTTCAAGGGTATATTTAATGCCAGTATGAGATTTGGCGTGCGTCCTCCATGAAGGTGAATCTTTACAACAACTTCCTTATGTCTCCTTTAGACTTGGGTCATGGCACATTTAGCATCAGGCCATTGGGCACTACCTCTGGGCCCAGAGCCAATTCAGTGTCGTCCCACAAGGGTTTTGATTTGATTCAATTCCCGTTGGTTACTCGAGTCTCATACATGGGCTCCTTTAAAGCCATGTTTAGTGGAGGTCACTTCATTAATGTCTAATGTACAATTTTGTGTAGAGATCTTGATTCGTAGTACATTTTTATCAGTGCATGTTTTGGTGGAGCTCCGTGAAACATTTAATGTTGAACTGTAGTTTATTTGGTGCAGGTCTATGGCAGGTTTTAAAGAATGTCCATATTGTGTTTGCTGTAGACCCACAGTGCATTGTAATGTCCGGTAAGCTCATAGCGTACTTGGTGTAGGTCTGTAATATGTCTCGATGTCTAGTAGATCTGTGTTATTTTTAATGTAAGTCAATAGTAGGTTTTGGCATAGATCAATAGTGTGTTTGATATATGTCCATACAGTTCTTGGTGTAAGTTCACTGCAGGTCAATAGTACATTTTGATGCCCAGTAGGCTGTGTAGGCTGTTGATCCATGGCATCTTCGTCGGTGGTTTGGTACTGGTCTTAGCATACCTGATGCTTGTGCTGGCTCTGTCTGTTAACTGTTGTGTCCCCAGCAAAACACAATCAATGAATGTGCATGGTACACTTTGGGGAAGTCCATGGTATGTGCTGGTGTGTCTGGTGTAAGTCAATGGAACGTTTGCTGTGTGATAACAATATACTTCCTGTACTGTATCTGAACCATGTCCATAGTAGGCTTGAGGAACATCCTCTGTAAGTGTGGTGCCCGATGTGTGGCAGCCCATATTAATATTCATAGCATGTTTGAGGAATTTGGGGTGGCTATGTATTACACATTGATGTACAGTAGCTATCTAACACCTATGGAGTAGGTCCGTAGTATGTTTGGTGTTTGCACAAGTAGTAGGTCATCGGCTCTTCATCCATAGCACACTTGGGCTCACTTCATAGAATGTCTGATGCTGGCATCCTGTGCCTTGTCACATTGGGTTCCAGTCTTTATTACACCCTCTCTTGTGCTATATCACACTTGTATCACACTTTATCACATTTGAGATGTATTGCATTCATCCTATCAGACACTTTTGTGCCACATCACACTTTATTTCTGTATCATGCTTGTATCACACACCGTGACCCTTACCAGGAAAAGTGGAAGGAAATATAGGCAGGTGAGATGACACTTATATCAAACTCATGCTCTATTATGCTTTTGTTCTGTTTCAGAATTGTACCACACTTGTGCTATATCACACTTGTACTATATCACACTCTCTCACAGTCCATACTAGTTTGGTAGCTCCTAATCTCATTTGGTGTTTCACAGTGTGAGATTTTACTCCATAATTGGCTACAGTGGGTGAAGGTTTGTTCATTAATTTATTAAGACATGTAGGCAACCACAAAGCAGTGGTGTCACTAACATATGATAAAAGATGACTCAAGTGGGTACGATAAGCCATTACATTCTTAATGACCCGCACTACACCGTGGACTGCTCATGTCTGCATTGACCAGCACTCCTCTAGTATTATGGAGGCTCCTGCTGCTCCGGCTCCTTTGTGCCTCATCTTTAGAGAAATCTCCTTTTCACTCTTCCTAAGCCTGTGGATGCCCACTATCACCAACAATATTCTGCATCATGCTTACAATGTGTATTGGCAGATCATTACCCAGCCTCTAAGTATGTAATGCCTACTGACCTGTACCAGCTCTTGGCACAGAATGCTCACTCAGCTGCTATCGCTCTGAGACTTAATGCCTGGCAACAATACTATTTGCTTATGCCAGTTCAGCTCTAAGAATTCAGCTTTACGAACTTGACACCAACACGTGTCTTGGCCAGTCTCTTTTGCACCTCAGCTATTGTCTCATCTATTCCAGTGACACTCTATAGGGTTCTAGGGAGAGCCCCATAACCCATTTTCTTGTTTTCTTCATGCTTTCTGACAAGTGGCGCACGTACAGTTACATCTTTAAGGTAGTTTGCGAGGTACTCTATACGCTGTCTATGGTGCTGAACCTGTCTACTGTTCCTCTTGCCAGCTGTGTGCAGCAGTAAATCTCACCCCACTAAGTCAGGGGTTCAAAGTCGTGTCCTCCGACAGTTCCAGCCTGTGATTGAGTTGTTCATTTTGTTTTCCAGAGCCGAGATTAAGCAGCTCAGAGGTTTCTGTGAAATCCATGTTTGCTGCTTATTTGCAGGAATCTATTCACTGTGCACACGCTTGCCTTATTAAAGCTGCGCAAGCTGTGTTGCCGTTACAAAAGGTTGGCGTGAGGCCGCGACCATTTCTCATGCTTTTATGAATATCTTGCAGTAAAAGGGAAAAAAACGGCAATGTATAAACCTGCGAGGCCTGCTTTTCTTTTTCTTTTTCTGTTGTTTTTGCTTTTAATGGAAAACGCCAATGTTTCCCAGTGTGTGTATGTGCATGAAGCTCAGCGGCACTCCAAATACTCATGGACTCCTGCTAGAAGCATTGAAATGTGAGGAGTGTTTAGGACTGGATTCAAAACCCTGGATGGTAATGTTCTCGAGGGAACAGGTGATGAATGTGCAGCCAATTTATTTAACAGTCAGACATGAGTATATTTGGTGGGGGGGGAAAAATTATATATGATTATATCGAGGGTGGTAAAATAATTGGGTGGGCTTGAAGAATTCAGTTCCACAAACGCTGCTGTGATTCATGCCATTTGTCTCTCTCTCTCTCTCTCTCTCTCTCTCCACCTGCCGCCTTTCAGAGGCCGTGTCAACCCAACTCCCCAGCTTGCCGGCTTCATAATCCCAGCCTCGGTCTAGTGATGCGGAAGGCCCAATGTCAGGACGAAGTCGCACACTGGAATTCATCAGTCCAGAATTTATCATGATTCAGTGTGAAAAGCTCTCACCCTTTGAACCGCGACCCTCCCTGTACCCCCCCCCCCTTGAAATGGAATGAAATGTGCCTTAAAGTGAAGTGAAATGCATCACAGGCAGCCATCGTGCCTGCCTCGGCAAGCCTCCGCTCCTGGTGTGAAATCGATATGCTATCTTTCCTGCTGACCTGTTCCCTGACCCCCGAGTGCTGCTTTTATCCCGTTTGAACAGAGCGCGTCTGTCTAAGCCGTACGGCGGGTTAAGGGATTCACTCACAAGACTGCCTGCCTCCAGTCGTTTTTTTTTTTTTTTTTTTTTTTGTGCTGGGCCGCCTAGCATCTCCTGGCAATTTCACATGTGATGTGTGAGGACAGGGGCAGATTATTACCGATTATTATGAGCAAAACCCCTCTGAAAGAAAGCTGAGCTGTGCTTTAGGCCATATTGTGTTGGAAGGGTAGAAGTGTGTTCACTGGTGGCACCAGACAAAAAATGACAAAGGACACAGTTGGGGCAAACTTTTAATTTTGAAGTAACATATTGTAATGACTTGGTGGTGCTAGAGTTGGAGGAATGGATTTTTTTGTTATATGCAAAAGGTGGTGCTAGTTAGCTCTGAAAAAATGGACGTTGGTTTCTATTAGAGATTGCATCTTCTAACAGCTTCCTCCACACTGACCTGGTCTTCTGCGATTCTATGTGGTCCTGACTCCTTTGTCCCAGTGCAAGAGCATACAAGCTGCTGGCCTCACCTCACTCCTCACCTCCAACCATACGCCACACAATCACCAATCCAAGGCCAGGGTCCACATCAGAAGTTTGCCGGCAGCCATGCACCCAGGTCAGTGGTCTTTAGCAGTGGGGACGCACGGTCAAAGTGCTCTGTAAGTACTGTGTCTGCGCGTCCCCCTTCACATGATTCATCAAGGGGCTAGGCTGGCTCCTCTAGGTAGGGCCACACCTTCTGATAATCCTTGGGCATGCAATCCCTCTCAGGGACGCTGCAATATTTACAATGCACTCAAAACTATTCCGAGCCCTTCACTTTGTTCACATTTTGCTGTGTTGATGCCTTGTGTTAAAATCATTTCATTTTCATTTTCCCTCATCATACAGAACTCAACACCCCAGAATGACAAAGTGGAAACAGGGTTTTCAAAATTTTTGCAAATTTATTAAAAATTAAAAGTGAAATATTACATTGACCAAAACATTCATACCCTTCCTGACACTTGAAATTTGGCTAAAGTGCATCCCATTCTGTTTGTCATCAATGAGATGTTTGGAGTTCATCTGTGGTCAGTTCAGTTGAGACACCTGTACATAGACATTCCCACATTTGACCAAAAACCAAGCTGTGGTGTTGAAAGAATTCCCTGCAGAGCTTCAGGACAGGATTTAGAAGACACACCGTCTGTTAAATGACCGGGGCAACAGCATGAGTGTAGCCATGTCGAGTTTTTTGTTTTATGAGATGTTTCCCGTAGCCCATAACAGCAGGAAAATATGAGTGTGACGCTTTGTGAAGTATGGAGTGTGACAGGTGCACAGACTGTAAGACATGCAGTAAGAATATTTGGGGCACCAGCCAGGCTACCCCATTTAATCATCGGCCTTGAGACACAGAAAATAAACAAACCAATTTTGCTCAGTGCTTTTACTCTCACAAGAATCGAGAATAACTGGCCAAAGAGTGCAACTTAAGAGAGCAAAATAGGCTTTGTCAGTGGGAGACGGTTCATTCTAGAATGAGCCTCCATCGTCCTGGGACCACCTGTTTTTATTGCATCTGGAATGTAAGGGGTGGAGCCATCTTGGAGCTGAAAAATGGCGCTAGGCGACCTCCTAGGTCTGCCTGTCGGAACTGCAGCTGAGATAGAAGACAGTACTGAGTGACAGTGCCCCCTGTTGTTGTGTGGTGGTACTGCTTATATCAACAGAACCAGAAAGATGTCCCCCAGGCACACTTGAATGATAGGAGTTATAGGTTGTCATTGTTATTCAAAGCACCCGTTGTTATTCAGTCTTTCTGTGCTGGCATTCGTTAAAGTATTATACCTCAGTGGTGCTTGCAGTGGCTTTTGCAATTCTAGGGGTGACCTAAGCCCCCACAAACTATGATGGAATATTTTCTATCCATCCATCCATTTTCCAACCCGCTGAATCCGAACACAGGGTCACGGGGGTCTGCTGGAGCCAATCCCAGCCAACACAGGGCACAAGGCAGGAACCAGTCCCGGGCAGGGTGCCAACCCACTGCAGGACACACACAAATGCACCCACACACCAAGCACACACTAGGGCCAATTTAGAATCGCCAATCCACCTAACCTGCATGTCTTTGGACTGTGGGAGGAAACCGGAGCGCCCGGAGGAAACCCACGCAGACACGGGGAGAACATGCAAACTCCACGCAGGGAGGACCCGGGAAGCGAACCCAGGTCCCCAGATCTCCTAACTGCGAGGCAGCAGCGCTACCCACTGTGCCATCGTGCCGCCCATGATGGAATATTTTGAACAAAATAAATACATTTACTGTGAAATGTGACAATAAATAAAAACAAGGATATATAAGTGTAATAATTAAATCTTTCTCTTTCTTTCTTTCTGTGACATCACACATGGCATGAAATACACCTTGAAGTGACAACTGTCATTTTCACCTGAAGGTGGGCTCTAGTGAGTGCTGTGTTCTGATTTGTTGAATCATTGTTAATGAGGGACTCTCACAGTTGTAACTTTGGTCATACATATAAGCGAAGGGAGTCCCAAGGTAAGTCAAGCACATGCTCAGTTGTGACTGTGTGCTTCTGGGGCAGACACAAGTTCAAGAAGAAGGCGTTACTGAATGGGCAACTTTAATTCAAAAAGCTCACAATTCATCATTAGGAGTTTGCATCTTATGTGTCTGCTGAGACTTGATGGCAGAAGGTTAATGTTTGCTGCACTGAAGGTTCACCAATCCAAACACAGTACTCGCTAGAGCCCACCCTCTTAACTCTTTTAATTTCCAGGTATATGTCATGTTGTGTGTAGTGTCCCTAAAATAAAGACCCTGTGACCACAAGCTCCAAACTATATACACAATGTCACCCAATACAATTTTGGGTTCAAATAAAAAGGTTTTTATTTGTAGGCAACATTTTTCCAAATAAGCACCAGCCAAAACACACAAACATAGTTAAAGATTTTCTTCCTCTGTCTGTCCTCCTGATGAGTGTTGCCTGCTGCCTCCTGACTGTGACTCCTCGAAGTGAAACTGAGCGGCACCTTTTATCTCAGACCTTGGAGTACTACCGTCTTTTGGAAGCCCTTCTGGGTCAAATGAAAGACCCAGAAAGTGGGTCTGTAAACCCCTACAGCACCCCCTGGTGACACCCACGGAACCTAACAGGATTGAACTTCAGGACTCCAGTTCTCAGTATGCCCTGTGAATATCCGAAGACCAGGAATCTGCCATCTAGCATATTGGGGAATAAAATTATTCACCAGACAACATCTCCCTCGGTCCTTCTTTTCCCGGCAAGGTAGGCGTCCCTACACAATCCTGGCCAGGATACCCAGCCCATGTGTGTCATCCTTTACAATATAATTAATTAAATACATAACAAATACGCAACAATAACAAGTTTATTTACACACTTAGCTGTTTATAGTCATATACTGTGCATTTTATGTTTTTATATTTATATACTGTATTGTCACAATTTACAATACCTTCCTTTGCCTGTTCTTTTTATTTTATCTTCCTATGTCACCGTCCTGAGCCTGTTGGGTTATTAGGACTGTGAGTGGCTGAGGGTCTCAACTAATATAAAAACTCTGTGTTTGTCTGAGAAGCCAACAGTATAGCTGAAGATGGGCACAGATGTCTTTCCATCGATGAGACTTTAATATGGCACTTTTTACAAAGTCCACCTTACAGATGCATTCTCCGTCTTTCTGGCCTCGTCAATTTTCTATCACCACGTCCACTTCCTGCATCTTTGGGGCTTAGAGCATGACTGACGCACCAGCTCTCCTAGTGCTCATCAACACCCTGCTGCTTGACTACAAAGCCCTGAAATCAGACCTCCGTCAGAGACCCCCGATTGCTCCTTTTGTATGTACCTGTTGGGTGCCTGGGGAGCACTCTGGATGGCTAATTGATCATTTGTCCCCCTTTCTACAGCTTCTTCCCAGTTGCGTACTTTGCATGAAAATTCTAGAACGCCCATCCAAGAATGTGCGCAGACTTCTCTAAAGTTAACACAAGCCTATCTCACTGATCATGTCTCCCCCCTCTTTTGGTAATGACGAGCGAGGCATACAAATCACATAAACCAATCGGACAATGGGAGACTGGTTACCTGGTCTGTCTGGATTGGCATCAGATATCATCTGACAAAACACAGCCATAGAGATTTAAACGCTAGGTGAGAATCTGTCCATCTACCTGTCTTATTATATAGTGCCCTTTACACCCATCTGTGTGTCTGTCTAATGTAATGTCTTTCATATCTGTCTACCAATCTTTTGTACAGTGCCTTTCCTATGTGTCTGTCTGTCTATCTACATGTGTGTACAAATCACTGTGTGTAGGATATTTTAATTTGAATGCTTGTTTATGCAGTATGTATGACATTTACATTTTTATTCATGCTCTCATGTGTAGCATGATGTTTTCATTTATACGTGGGTTTATTTTATATGTGTCAGTGTGTGTATATGTAGCACATGTCCCTCTGTCACATGTGACCCTATCCATTTGAGGTGGTATCATTAGCCACGACTTGTCAAGTCAGCTCACTCAGTGTCATCTTCTTGTCTGCTTGGTTCATTTGATCGGGGACTCCACATGGCTCATTTAGGCTCAGCACTTAAATACGCCACACTTTCACTTGTATGTATTTGGCAGCGTGGGGCGCACTGGTGCACACTTCTGCCTCACAGTTGGGATGTCCTGAGTTGTGCCTGGTGTCTACGTGTTTTCCCAGTGTCTTCATCCACACAGTGCAGTGGAGTTTAAACCTGATACTGAATGGTCCCTGTCATGAAATGACATCTGTCCTGTCCATCTTGCGAACCTGAATCAGAATAATTGAGTTTGTTATGCCGTGTTATACAAAGCTGAACAAAATGCGTCAGTGCCAGTAAGTTACTCCTTGACATGAAAATCCTGTGCATGTCTAGTCTTCATTGATGGGTTGAAAACACTTCACTTGAATGATAAGTTGGCTTAGTGAAGTCCAATTTTCAAAAACACAATACATGTTAAGTTCAGACTGCTGGAGGTGCTGTGCCCTCCATATCAATCCGACTCCGTGTCATATATACAAGTCCATCTTTTTTTTTTTTTTTCTCCCCCTTCCTCGATTGTTGAATGGGGCATCGTTTTTTGTGAAAACAAATATAGCTTAAGCCATTTGTTGGCATTACGCAACTTGTAGTCAAGGGGGCATGTCAGACTTGCTGATACTGTTGGTTAGACCATGTCAGTTTACACAAACTGAAAATCAGATGGAAAAGTCAGCTTATGTGACGTGACCTTTAGTGAAATGACAGGAACAAAAGTCAACGATGTTATGGCATCCTCAAAATCCATTCAAAAAGGCTCACTAGAGGAAAATCTTCTGGGAGTTGTGTCCAATCCAGTGACCTTTGCAAGCTGTCTGCGCTGCTTGCCCTCTTGTGCTGCTTTCATTTGTACCCAACCTTGAGTGGGTTTGGGGGGGTCTCGCCGACTCTCAACACACAGCTTCATGATTTGCAAGGGGTGTGTGTCTGCGACAGAGGACAGGAGAGAAACTTCTGGAATTCTCCAGTCCTTTCAAAGGCACTCCTGTTCTCTGGGTAGGCATAGTGAACGGTGACAGATTGTGGACCCAAGGTCTCTAGGGCCCCTTGCCTGACCAAAGACACGCCAAATAAAAACGAGTTTATTCAACAAAATGCCTGTGTTTACTTGTAATCAGAGGATATCCAACACTATTTAACAAGTTCATTATACTGTTTGAGGTTTATCATTTACAAAACAATAGAATTTTGTTGGGTTCTGCTTCTGAGACCACGTTTAATTTTCCACGAGATGCAACCCCTGACTCTTGACCCAAGCCGCCTGTTTGGGGATCCAGCTGTTCTTTATATTTGAGGTTGTTTGTCATTTTTCTTGGCCTTCTTGAATGCTATAAAAGTCATCTTGGTGTTGTTTTTGTTTTTTCACCAAAGGATACTAATTTCTTGCATTATTTTCCAGATTAGAGCCTCTGTTTAATAGTTTACTTTTATTTCAGATCTTTTTCAATGCTGTTTTGTTTGTTCCATAGTAAGGGGTTTGGTGAAAGATTTAATTTGATTACAATTACTGGTATTTGGATCTAAAGTACGACTTTCTTTATATGTTCTGTAAAGACCTTAAGATTGACGTCAGCATCATATAGACCTGTATATACACATCCAAAACCTGCTGCATTGTCTCACAATAATAATATGGAATTTTAGTAAAGTGTTTTTTATTCTTTGCAAAATGAAACAATTAAATGTCTAGCTATATCTCGAATTAACTCAAATAAGCTGTGCCAAACAAAAAAAAATAATCACATCTGTGAGACCAAAGAACAGCTGCAGTTCTGTCTGGTGTGGACACCACTGGTTACTGAAGCACGGTAGGTGACATCACTTCTCATCCACTCTCCAGCACCAGCTCCCATAGTTCAGCCAGTTTTGTTGGATGGCTCCACTGGCACGTCTCTCATTGCTCCAAATAGTCCCACAGATTTTTCAATGGGATTTAAATCTGGGATTTTGTTGGCCATGCCAAAATGTGACAATGCTGCAGAATGTTCATTTTTGATAACTCTCATCTCAGAAGCCCGGTGTAGCTCTTTCTGGTTCAATGTGTGTTTTAACCTCAACCAAAGGATGCATTTCTTCATAACTGAAACACTCTCAGAACATCAGACAGCTGTCTCCCGCTTGAACAGCACCTTGTTCTCGGTCCTCATGGAAGGCTTCATGCAGTTTACATGTACCCGTCGCCTCCCATCATTAATGAGCACAAGTAGAAACCTGACTCCTCAGACCAGATAACATGTTGTCCAGGCGTTAAAGGTCCAGAATTTGTTTTTCCGCACCCAGAGTAAATGTGCAGCTTTGTGAAAAGCTGTTAGCAAGAGCCTCTTCCGCATTACTGTGCTCCAGGTATCCATAGCATGCAGTTACCCTCTGTGTGTTCATTCAGAAATGGCTTGTTGTAGGCCTGCATTGACTGCCTGGTGGAAAAGCAGTATGCTGTCATGATACGTGACACTTGGCGACAGTCCCTTATCTGTGAGAAGCATCGTCTTTCGACCCGCAGTTCTGGAGGCAATTAGAACTTGACTGCTACAGTATGTACTCCACTGCTGGACGGTGCACTTTGACGCCCCCACAAACTTGGCATCTTCCTGTACACTATGCTTTTTGGCACAGGTAAACACTATAGCCCCCCTTTCTGTGTGTGTCCCCCCCCCCCCCAAATCATTCACAATTGTCATGTGACAGAGAACCAGATACACTGGGCACATCACTACTCCCTTGTTACTCTATGAACCCTGCAGCACACGACACGGTTACGTGTAGGACGCTATTCATAATGGGGTGCCCTTTGTTGGTGTCTGATGTGGGTATCACCTCATATATGGGTGGTAATTACATTTTTTCTCTGGTGAGCTTAACAATGTTTTTTTTTTTCCCCAATCATTTTTGTTTTAAATCTCTTCTGCTTATTTTTAAGCTTCCACTGCATGTATTGCTAGCCTGGTTGGAGTCTGTGTCTGCCAGTCAGTTAAAATGTCTTTCTGTCTCTCTGTTATCTAAGGAAAGACCAAGCTCTTGATTCATTATAGTGGTAATCACAGATCATATGATGCGGTGTACGTATGTATATTATACATGCATTGTTTTTATGATTTACATCGTTTGTAATTGTTCTAAATCATCTTTAATTCTTCTTGTTTTGTAACAGTATGAGTGATGTGTGCAGGTATCCATTTTATAACATTCAACACTATGGAAAGAGTGGCCTTTGCAGCCGTGTTCTTAACGGCTCCTGAGCCCGTCTTTCCTCTACAGTAATGTTTGGTTCTTTACAGAGTCAACACACATTGAAGAATCTGTAAGGGGGGGGGGGGGGGGTGTGGGGTGTTGAAGTTCCAATCTACAGTATGTTTCAGTGGAAACCAAAGAACCATTTCAACAACCCAATGAAACTTTACTCTCACTTTTATCCGTAAAGTAAACTAACTTCTTCTATTTCATTAAATTTTACTGTATTTTCCTCACAAAGTAATAGTGTATGTATATTTTGACTTCCAATAATCTTAACAGATTCAAAGATCCACAGGAGAACTTATTTATAAATGCTAATTTAATATGAATATGCCAAATGTTGAATATCCATATTGTAATTAGGAAGCATAATACACCTGGTAAAAAATTAAACATAAAATGGGCGGTGATGCAGTTTACCCCATACATGAACATTGTATAATTAACAACAAAAGAAAACTAAAGAAGGCTGCTGTATTTTTCTCCTGCTTTTGTAGCATTTCAGTTTAAGTGCGAGATTGCCTGAAATGGATGGATGAGGGCTTATGCCATGCAGACATCTCACTTTTATTATATGGTCAGTGACATTATTTGACGTTCTTTGTTAGTGGTCACAAAGCAGCAAAGTATGAGTATTTTTTAGGGTGCAGGTTTAAGTTGGTGAACAGTGTGTTTTGCAGTACAGTAATGGTACGACAGCTGTTACCATCTGTCCCCCTGTGTCCTCCTTGTCCACTCATATGGTATTTAACAGACCAGTGAACACCATGTGGGACTTTGCATAGCCGGGACACATTTTGCCAGGGAAGTGCTAGGGTATGTTGCTGGTGCCACACGTGCTTGGTAAGTCTCTTCACATGCCCACTGACTAAAACTGTCATCCCGGGTAACCATTTGCAAACAACTGAACCAATCCTCCCTGTTCTAAACTCTTCCTCTTCTGATCCTCACTCCATTTCATTTTCATGCTCACCACAGCCAGGGGACTCACAGTCACACTTAGAAAGAGAGCTGCAGGTTTGGTAGACTTTGCTGAAGTTGTGGCAACTCAAATAAAGATTCTAAACATGTGATATTCATTTTTGTATAGTATCTTTAATTAAATATTGAATCAAATAGAAAAATCACTCTATTGCCCAAAACCCAGATCATAGGCGCCACTGTGTTGTGAGCTTTATGTCGGCTGTTTTCCATGACATTGTATCTCAGGCTGATGACATCAACATCCCGGTATAAACTTCACCTCAAAACAGTCAACAGTAACCGAGATTGGACCAATCTTTACGATTTTGCTTTCCCTGAATTTTTGTCTTTCTGGTTAACTGAAGCCAAACTTTGCCTTTTGACTTTGATTATTGGTTTTTCAAGGTTGGCTCTGACATTTGTCTCATTTTGACTTACGGTTTTGACTCTTGCTTTGCCTTTGCCTCCATTCTTTTACCTCCTCTGCACTTTTTAACCTTTGGACCGACTGGCCTTTCTGCACAAGTACAGTATGAAACTTGGTGTTTCCCAGCGTGTCCTTCTTTCTAAGTACTGCTGTGCTGCCTATAGACTGGTGTTGTCCTTTAATGGGCACTATACAGAGTGTAGATCTATAGGAGTATGGGGTTGTGGGACTCACATTTTTACAGGAGGCTAATTCTTGGGCGTTGACAGTTTTCCCTTATTTTGTTGCATGCTGCTAGCAAATTGGATCACATGAGAGTCTTGTTTGGGCTGTGTGGTCTCCTCCTGGCTGATCATTTTAAGAATCCTCAAGTGTAAATGTTTATTATCCCCACCATGGGAAAATGATGCGTTATTCATCACACCTATGGAGAGCAAAACGTTTCCTTTGAACTCTTCTGAACTGGCATCTCTGAAGCCCATCCGACAGGCCTTCCTTGTACCTGCAGCGCTGCTAACACTGACGCGGCTTTGCTTTTCTTGACTGGGAAATCAGACTCTCGGGGCTCCAACACACAGGGGCCTGGCTGGCGTCCAAGTTAAATTTCAGAAGACAACTCCCCAGCGTGTCCCTCCACTCTATAAACTTGAGCTAATTGCTGATGATGAGTTTGAGCACAGTCATCCAGCAGCTGCCTGCACGCCCGCCATTGTTGCTGTGTAGTGACAGCAGCCCTGCCCAGACACGCCTGGCTGTCGGGATGTTCTTTTTTTCCTTTTTTTTTTTGTGTTTTTTATTGAAGGTAAAAAGAAATTACTCTTATAAGACTACATAACCGGGTAATTTGTGATGAAAATAACTGATTTCATTTTTAGAGGGCCGCCTTTTGCGTTCTTCATTGCAGTGCAACCAGAGACATTTGGAAAAAGTGAGTCAAGTAGTGTGTGACTTTGGGACCTTCAGAACTGAACTTGTTGTTTTGGAGAATCTCAGTGATTGGGATGGCGACCTTGTTGGGGGGCTGTATGGCCTGTTTTCGTTACATTATTCTAACATTTTCTTCATAAGGGGTAAATGTAAACAATTCCCCCTAACCTTCTGACTTTGGATGCTACACATTTAGTTGAATCTAAACTGAAGTTGTTGTTATAATTTACAGCCTAGGAGAGTTTTATTTTAAGTTGTTCTGATTTTCTCCCCTCCCAAAGCTCTCAGTAATGTAAGGACAGGACAAAAAAGATAAAAGGAAAAAATATAGTCACTGATTGTATCTTCCACAACACCTCCCTCCCAAACTACATTCAAAAATGTCCACATATTCAGTACATACTGTATATATTCAACTGCTTTAACACAGAATTCTTTTTTCAGCACACCGTGTATAAAGCGTTAATTTTACTTTTTCTCCGCCCCGATCATTTACCCACATATATACATAAATATACACAAAAACTACGTCTCACTCAACTTGTCCTTCAGTCTTTAATCCCTTTGATTTTGGCCCTGATAAGCATCTCTCTCTTTCCTCTTTAGTTTTTAAACTCCTCAAAAACTTGCAGACTCGGCGCTATGTCAGTCAGTCTCACACTGGGATTTGTTTATTTGGTGGCCCTGATCTCCCTATTGGACACCTACAGGACAGTCCCTGAAGGCTGCTTGGTAATCTCCCCACCCCTCGGAGGGCAATGATGCTGTCAATTACCTTCAGTTCACTGCCTTCCTATGGAAGATCTTCTTGTGCCAGAATTAAATGCAATCCAATCTGTTAACTACATTGCAGTGGCAATGGCATGTGTATATGGTACGTTTAATTTGCAACAGTTCTATTGTGTCATAATTTAAACCACATCAACCAAATGATCAATCGCTTTTCACTGCAGTACACCATTTTCATGTCATTTTAAATTTAATACAAAAGCGTATTGTGTTTTAATTCATGCCCATAGACTTGCGAGCTGTAGCTAAAAGCAAAGCAAACACAATGCATTGTTTCTTCTCCAAGTGTATTGCATTTCATTTCAAGACAAAGCGTTAATCAGTGCCAAAACTGAAACGTAATCAAATGACCAGTCAGTGTCAAAATGTGATTGGCGTCCCAATCATGGGTGGAGATGGTGAATGAGGAGTTGATAAGGCAGGGGATTAACCATCTCCTTAGACAACACACTGGCGAGTCAATATCTGAGCTTGGCCATTTCATTTTCTTCATCCCTCCAATCAAGAGAGTCCTATTGAAAACAAAGACGCAGACAGAAGGGTAAAGATAGGAAGAGCGCAGGCAAAAGAAAGGGGATGGAGCAGAACTTCCCATAGATGGACAGGGACTGGTGCAACCAGGATGCAGGTGGAATCCTTTTAAACACGTGGAAGATTCTGGGACAAATAGCAAGAAAAGAGGAGGACTGGGAGGGGGGTCCTCATAAATAGAATGGAGGGGTCTCTAACGAACAGTGGGCAAAATGAAGGACAGAGGGTGGTGCTCAAAGAGGTAGGAGGGTCATGGGGCAAACAGCAGGAAAAAAAGGACCCTCATAAACAGGCATACTGCCACTGCAGAGTTAATAGTGAATTTTTATAAAGGACCAGAAGATTAGATGTGAGCCAAAAGACAAGCATAGATTAGTATCCTTGGAAGACAAATTTGCACTGTTTGCAAAACAAAAATTAAACCATTAAATCATACTTAAAATTTTGCCACAGAAAAGTTCTTTTGCCAGTAACAGTAACTAGAATAAATACACACTAAACACTTCTTTTTCTCTGTAAACTGTTGAGGAGCCACTGTTCAGCGTGACTTTTATACTGTCTTGCTTGATGATGTTACACAATGGCTCCAGTGTTCATCAAAATGTCATAAAAAGATGCAAAAATATTTGAACTATTTTAAATAAACTTTAAATAGCCTCTAAAACAAGTAGCCGAACTAAGGGTAAATAAAAAAGGAAGGGTTTGGGGTGGTGCCTCAACAGGTAGATGGGGCTAGAAACAAAATAGAGAGAGAGAGGAGGGGAGTCTCAAATGGGGTAGGAGGGGCTAGCAGCAAGCAAAAGAAAGAATGGGGGGGGGGGTGTGCTCATAAACAGAGCAATCAGGGGAAACAATATACAAAAATGAAGAGCTGTGGTTGGAACCTCTTAAACAAGTAGGAGGAGCTAGGGGCAAATAGCAGGAAAAGGGAAAGACTGGGGGTGAAGCCACATTAAAAGATAGGATGGAACAGGGACAAACAGCAGGCAAATATGAAAGGCTGAGGGTGGAGTCTCAAACAGGTAGGAGGGGGCTGTGTACGAACTGCAAATAAAATGGAAGGCTGAGGGTGGAGGCTTTCAAGAGAATAGGTAAACAGCTGGCTAAAGGAATGCCTGGAGGTTAAACCTCATAAACAGAAGGGAGAAGAAAGGCAAACAGCATACATAAATGAAAGACAGAGAGTGGAGCCTCAAAATATAGGAGGGTCTGGGGTAAATAGCAGGCAAATGGAAAGAGAAAGGGAAACAACATACAAAAGTGAAAGGCTGAGGGTGGAGCCTCATAAGCAGGTAGGATGGGCTAGAGGCGAATAGAGGGATTGGGAGTGGAGCCTCCTAATGAGGAAGAAGGTGCCTGCCGAACAACAGGCCTCTGCCAATATCTTGACTACAGAGAAGTGCAAAGTAGATATTTCAGGACCATGGAGAGCAAGCAAAGAGAAAAGACTGAAGGAGTTAAATTAAGAGGAGACATGACAGAATATTTTAAAATTCGTTCGGTGGATGCCAGCAGTTACCTTAAAATGAGTTCTTCAACAAAAACACTGGGGGCACAGACCAAAGGTGGTTTTAAGGAAATTTTGTACAAACATTGGAAAGTATGTGTTTACACAGAGAACCTCAAATACATGGAATAGGTAACCCAATGGCATAGTAAGTAGGTAGTAGTACTTAGGGGACTTTAAAATTTGACTTCACTTTTTTGGAATAGTGTGAATAAGTATTGATAAGCTAGGCTGCACTTAATGGCCCGTCCATCTCAAAACTTTTCTTACATTTAAAGGGGCGGAGCCTCATAAAAAGTTGGAAGGGCAAGGGGCAAACAGCAGGCAAATGGAAGGGTGCAGACATAGCCTCATAAAGAGATAGAAGGAGCAGGGGAAATAATTTGATATGCAGATAAATTGGCCTGTGGTGAATTTTTTTTGTCCCAACTAGAGTTGCATCTGCCTTGTATCTGATGCCATACTCATAAGCTTCTGCTTCTGACCACTCAGTAACAGAAACATATACCCACAAAGGTGATTGATGAATGATCTTGGGGAAAAGTAAATTCAAAGAAAGAACACTAGATGCTTTACCCACTATTAAAGGTGCTGCTTCTACATTGTCCTAAGGACACACTCCTTTTTTTCCCTTTATCTTCCTTTAGCTTCACAATATGCAAGACTACAAAAGCAAAGCATTGACGTTTGTCTTTTTATGGTGACCTTTACATTCTGAAAGTGTGGCATGGTGATGTCAATTTAGTAGGCCCTATGATAATTTTAATAGGAAGCATTAACGCTTTGTGTGTTATGGTCACTGTATGTTTTATATAGTGTCACTAAAGAAGAAAGGGTCCTGCTATGTTAAATGGACCTTATAACAGAATGGGGTTGTGAAGATAACACAGCAGTCAGTCTGTCGGCATGTTTGCTTCAATTCTTCCTTTAATGAAATATTCTGTGACTCTTAGCTCTTCACCCTGACGCTTGGAGTTCAGGATGGTGACGCTCAGAGTGAGATGTGAAGTGTGCCTCTGTAGCCTAGAGCTGAAATGTTTATTTTTTTTATTCATCTGGATTTTGGCAGCCCCATGTATTTGCTGAGTGAAGTGCGTCTATTTGATTGATTACATTAAAGTAATAATTCTCTTTAATTACTGTAGTGCCACGTCTGCACCAATCTGAGTTGAATATGTGCAGTGTGACACTGAAAGACGTAAGTGATCTTTTGCTTGGGCTTGGTTGCGATTCCCCACCGTCTATAGGACCACTCAATGGCCTTGCACTTTGTATTCAATACTTGCCAACTTTAGCCTCGGCAACATCACTTGGCATACAGGCACCACTGAAAACTGTCTGCAGTGAGCGTCTTCAAGTAGCACTGCTGGCAAAGCTAACATACATGTAATTTCTTGAACAGATCATTTTTGCCAGTATGATTTTTTTTTTTTTTGTATAATCTGTTTTCTCCATGTACTTAATTTTCCTTTGAAAATGAAACAATAGGGAAATTATCAAAGAGTAATAGAGGACGCATCCCTGACCAAGTTTACACAGAGCACAAAAGAAATAAAGAAGGCTAACAGGATGTTGGGTTATATAGTGCCTATGCCGTCCAGTACCATAGAATGGTCTTCAGTCCGTGTACAGAAACAATCCAGAAAGCTCATATGACCTCATATTTTTTATTTGATA